>NW_019525465.1:64710-70792 GCF_002814215.2 Seriola lalandi dorsalis
AGTTATTCACTGTGCACTTGCTGCAAACACACACACACACACACACACACACACGTTTGTCTTTCTATACTTGTGAGGACCGTCATCAACATAATGCAGTCTCTGCCCCCGAGCCTTCAAATGGTCAAGACGTCTTCACAGTGCAGTAATGTCCTCACAAAGATAGAAGCACAAACAAACACACACACACATAGATAAACATAAGGAAACACACAAACAGATTTACACCAATAGAAAAACAAGCATTCACCAAAACACTTTGATGCTTGCCAGTGTATTTACCCTCTCTCACACACACACACACACACACGTTAATGAGCCCCAGCCTGATGTTTTGATGTGGTGTTTTACTGTCTGCTACTTAGGCTGAGAGCTTTTTCCGGACTTTATTAGGCATTTTAATCATCCACACGCTCCACTGCAGCAGCCTGCTCCACCACTGACCGTCACTGCTGCTTGGTTGGTCTGACGCTCGTGTTTCTCTGGGGACCAGAGGAGTGTGGACCTGATGGTTACAGACCCCCGGACCAGATCCTCAGTCAATCACGCAGCGAAAAAACAGACACGAAAAGATCAGAAAAGTGACCTAAGATACAAAATAACCACAAATACATGAAACGACAAATAAAAATGCAAAATCACTTCTGTATATAGAGACAAAAAGACGTAAAATGACTCAAGAGATTTAAAATGACAAATCAGAGACACAAAGTCAGATAAATAATTCAATGCCACAAAAAGACGATAAATGACTAAAAGCGTCACAAAACTATTGAAGTTACAATTAGCAGCTGTCTAATGATATTATTTTATATTAGCATATTTAAAGTTGTTTATTTCTATGTCAGTTATTACTCTCAATAAATAATGTAAGAGTTAGTACTGTGCAGGTTATTGCTACGAAGAATCAGCTTCTTATTCACCTCTGATAACCTACGTTTTATTTTTCTAGTCTAGTTGATTGATTATGTATGTTCAGCCTGTAGCTGTGTGTGTTTGTGTGTGTGTGTTTGTGTTTTGTCAGGAAAAAGTGAAGACCTGTTTCATCTCCTTCCTCGCTTCAAGCTGAAAGCACACACACACACACACACACACACACATCAGAAAGACACAAACACAATATGAACACTTGCAGAATCTAATGCAACAGCCCTGCAACACACTCCACTCTGAACACTGTGATGTTTGTGTTTGACAAAGACTGTGGACAGAGTCAGTGTGTTGTTGGGTGTTCCTGTTATTTTGTCCACTACAGGTGTGTGTGTGTGTGTGTGTTTGCTTTTAGTGAGATGAAACCAGCCTGTTGTTCCTCTGCTTTATTTGCTGCTCAGAGCAATTACTTTAATAGCTTACACACACACACTTGTATTGGTATACATGTGAGGACCTTCACTGACGTTTTCTAATCCCCAACTTGAACATAAACCAGATTCTGACCTCAAAGCCAAGTCTTAACTAAAATAAATATTAAATAAAAAGCATGATAAATGTTTATTTATTCAAAAACGTCAAAATTCGACCCAAAAACATTTAAAAATAAATGTTAAATATAAAATCTGATATGAATATGAACCGCAGCTCAGAAAAAATAAAAATACTAAAGTTCATCATGCTTCACTATCCGTGTGTGTGTGTGTGTGTGTGTGTGTGTGTGTGTGTGTTACATCTGGCCCTGAGGGGACTAACCATTGTGCTGTCAACAAGCTGCAAAGCCTCATGGGTAATGGATGAGAGGTGTTTTTCAGCTGCTTACCTGCGGTTAAACTACACACACACACACACACACATACAGAGGTAATGTCAAGGGAAGTTGGGTGAAGCAGTCACTGTACACTGTGTGTGTTTATTCCTTGTTCCCTCTTTCCTTCCCTCACATCCTTTCCTTCCTGTTCTCTCCTTCTGTACATCGCCTTCCCTTCTTCCTTTTGCTTTCACCTCTTTCCCTGTATTTTTTTCCTTTCTTTACTTTTTCCTTACATTATTTTTTATTCGGCCCCCACCCCAGTGTACCTTTCCTCCTCAGTAGCTCAGCTCCAGTTTCTGTTTGTTTCATTGACTGAGTTTATTGAATATGTTCTTTCAGAGTTTAAAGACGTGTTAGATGCAGGCTACATATCGAACTCTACACTCACTTTCACATTTTGCTCCTTTTATTGCCTTGAGGTCATAAAAATAGAAAACCCATAAAATCAGACTGTTTCCACTTTGATGCAGCTGCAGGAGGAAAAACAACCCAGATCTGTGTAACACAAACAGACTGAACATTTATTATTACTTTTATCAATGAGAGAAATACGGAGAAATATAAAATCACCTCCTACACGTCTCCGTTCACTTCTCCTTGATGTTCAGGCCAGTTTTGTTGCGTAATGTTATCGCCACCAACTCCCACGTGCAGAAACACAAAGCTCTGCACCGACGACGGAGACGTGTAGGAAGCTGAAGGTTTAAAGTTCCACTTCCGTCTCAGTTAAAGGAAAAATGAAACACAGAAAGGTTTTTTTTTTATGTAAGACTTTTATTGTTGTGGCTGATTGTGAAGGATTCTTCAGTGGACAGAGACATTTAGCTCCAAAAACAGAAGTTTAACAACATCTACTAAAATGAATCACCTGAATTTGCTAAATTTCCCCACTTAACAAAGTTGTCCTCTCTCTCTCTGTCTCTCTCTCTCTCTCTGTGCAGAGCCTGAACGTCCCCGGTCGTCCGCTGAAGGACAGTTTGCAGGTTTTTGAGTGGAAAATCATCATCGCCTCTGACGCTTGGTTGCGCTGCCGCCGGCATCGTTACCACAGCAACAACCATCCCATCCGTTTTTCTGGGCCAAACAGGCTGGATACACACACGGTGTGACTGCAGTGAGTGTTTTTTTTTCCCTTTTTAACTTGTGTTTCTCCAGGGAGCTTCACTATGATTTACATTCACACAGATTCTGCTGAGCAGCTGCAGCGTTCGCTCGCTGCCTTGCTCAAAGGAAACGTGTCTGGTTGAGGTTGACGGTATTCTTCTTCCTCTGCACCAGACTTTTAGGTTCTTTGATTTAAAAAAAAACATTTCAGAGACGATTTAATTTTATGGGTCTGAAGTTTCCCGTGTGCTTCCTTTTAAAGACCGAAATAAATATTCATTCATTAATAATTTATTAATCCAAATGTTATTTTCGACATGTTTAAAATGTGTCTTTACTAATTTCACACTTTGCATGTTCATGTGTGCACTGATGAAAGGATTCCCAATGTTATGAGAGCAATTAAATTAATTACTTAGCAGTTTACTAATTGAACACAGTCTGTATTTCCTCATTAGTACCAAATTACTTCATTCTTTCCAGGACATTATTAGGAAATTACAGACTCGTAAAATAAAGCGTCACCCTTAATCTTTAAAGTCACAGTCATCACCGACACTCAAACACTTATTCTGATATTTTTATCAATAATTTATTTCTCAAATCTGCATAATAGCAGGGAAAGAGCAGATTAATCATAAATATGAAATAATAATTACTGATTATTTGATGTAATAAAACCACATACATAAGAACAAGTAACAGATGTAAGATGAGATAAAATGATGCACTTTGAGTGCAGGAGGTTTTTCAGTTCAGAGGTAAAATAACATTAATAAATGATTGTATAATGCTGGTGGGAAACGTCTCTATCAATATTCACAGACTTTATAAACTGGATAAACTGTAAAACTTTTAACTGCCAAATTTCACAGAAAAACAATCTCTGCTGAGCCAATGTCACAGATTTCATGGCATCAAAAAGCTGTTGAGATATTTTCATTTAGTGGTAGTTTAGCATGGCTAACAAACTGCGTTCAGGAAAAGGCTTAATATGTTTGTGACTGTAGCTTTTCCTTCTCTATAGATCTGTGTTTAGGATTTAAATTTCAGTCCTAAAAGTTTATCAAGGTGAAACTTCAGAGACAAACAGGGAAAGCTCTGTGTTAATATCTTGTCTTTAATATCTGCTCCTGCAGAGGGAATGTTTAACAACAGTCACGTTCAAAACATTTTAAAACTTCAACTTTAATAATCTGAGTTTGTGAGAATGAACAAGTCAACCACTCTGTTTTTATAAAACTCATCTTTATTGATCCATATTCATCCATCCATCCTGTTCTTCTCTCATTCCACCGTGACAATATTTTCTGTTTTCGTCTTATAAAAAGCTGAATATTTACATCCTCTTTGTATTTACAGTCATTTACATGATTACAGGATCAGGACAGCGCCAGCGCGCCGCAGCCTCACACCTGCAAAGGTCAAGTTTCCCAGAAAGACACCGCCTGAAATACCACTTGTTGCTGGGGGAAATATCGCCCAGATCTCTGCTTATTGGCTGGAGGTGTTGCCTGGCAACGGCAGCTGATCAGATTAATATCTGGTAAGAGTTGTTTTTTTTAATTATTTCTTTCTTTTTTAATATTTCATGAGCTGATGAAAACATGTGAAGTGACCATTCAGAGAAGGATTTACTGAGTGAAACTCACAGGTGTCTATGGAAGCAAAGAAGGGACAAAACACATTCTTTATAAACTGTGACATTTTTTAAAAATTAGCATTACCCTGTGGAAATTTCAAACCACATAAACTGTGTGTGTTTAAATATTTTAATGCTATAAATTCAGTGTATTTACAAAGTAGTTGCTCATAAGATTCAGTTTCCTCCTTTTCTTTTTCATATCTGACTGAATATTATTGTGTCACGTTTCAGGTGTTTGGACTGTTGAAGATGTGAGGCTCCGGCTGTAGCTGGATTACACAGGTTTGTCGTTTAGTCCTCCCTCTTTTCTGGATGGAAAAAAACAACAACTTTTATTCCCCAAAATTCCCCAGCTGAAGCAACAGCTCCCTCTACATGTTACAGTACTGCAGGGCCGAGACACTCGAGCTACGTTCAGAGGCAACGGAGAAACAAACACTCTGATAAAACGGCTGCTGGTACGAAAACAATACTGACTAAATATGAGGTTGTGTCGACTGTTCACATTCATTTCAACGTCGTCTTTAAAAGTCGCCCGTGTGTCTCCAGCCATTGAGATTTGGTTCATTTGGATTGGTTGGTTTAAACAGCGACGTCCTCATTGGTTCAGCAGCAATAAAAGTCAATGCCCTCAATGCCCTCGACCCCCCCACCCCCCCCCCAATTTGGTTACATTCAACCACCATCATAATGTCTTAGGATTTGTCCACGTTTGTTGAAGACATCTGTCCATCGGACATTCGTTCCTTGTCGTAGAAGCCGTTTACATCCATGTTTTTGTCCGTCACGGCGTCAAACATTCATCTGTCGCCGCATCTCCCGCAAGGCTGAGGTCGTCCCACCAGGTTTTTAGTGGCCCGTCCTTGTTGGTTTTTCCCAGGCTGCAGCAGATATCTTGTTCACCTGTCTCAGCCAGCCAATCAGGACGTGTTGCAACATTCATACCTGTCTGTTTGTGTGGCTGTTGTCTGCTGCTCTTTTGTTTCTACTTGACGACGTCACGTCGCCCCCTCCCCTCCCGCTTCAGTCCGTCTCTTTCTTCTTGTCGTCCAGGTCGAAGTCAAGCACCAGCAGTTTGGTTTCCTCTGTCCCGTTCCTGCTGCCGGCAGCGCACACCAGCCGAGTGTCGGACGCCCTGATTCGCCACACCACACCACCTGTTGAGAAAAATGAAGAAGTGTGATAAGTGGTAAAGCAAAAACCTCTGTGCCAATGAATCCTTTGTCAACGCTTAATGTTTTATTTTATCTGAGTTAACTGATGCTCACAACACTAAAATAATTTTTCATTATTATCTCCTGTTTGAAGTGACCGTGCTGCCATGCACGCTATTCGTGGGTGTGATGTTGGTGCGGCGTCCTCACCTGATCCCCGGCTCTGCAGCGCCACCACGTCCCTCACCCAGGCCCCAGTCCTCAGGTCCCATAGTTTGACCGTCCCATCATCGGAGCTGGACAGGACCAGACCTCGGCAGAACTGCAGGCATGTCACCGCCGACTGGTGCTTGTTAGGACCTGAAACACACATCATTTTTATGAAGTTGACTTTATTTTTAGTTTTTATGCCATGCTATACTATGACATTTTTTT
>NW_019525465.1:73425-74522 GCF_002814215.2 Seriola lalandi dorsalis
GACTTTTTTATGCCATGCTATACTATGACTTTTTTTGCCATGCTATACTATGACTTTTTTTGCCATGCTATACTATGACTTTTTTATGACTTTTTATGCCTTGCTATACTATGACTTTTTATGCCTTGCTATACTATGACCTTTTTATGACTTTTTATGCCATGCTATACTATGACTTTTTTTGCTCTTTTTATGCCATGCTATACTATGACTTTTTTATGCCATGCTATACTATGAGAGTTTAAAATTCTTGGGATTCCAAATATCAGAAGACCTGGTATGGAGTGCAAACACCGCACTCTTGGTCAAGAAGGATCAGCAATGCCTCTTCTTCCTGAGGACCTTAAGGAGCAATAAACTCCCCTGTGAACAGCTGATCAAGTTTTAGAGAGCATCTTAACATTCTGTTGCACAGTATGGTACTCCAGCTGCACAATGACTGATCTGTTGTCTCATGACCTGTTGCTGCTTAACCTGTGCAATATTGATACTTTATACTTGATAGGTGTCGTGATATTGTTGGTGTTATGTGGATATTTTATTTCACTTTATGTTGATGATTTTAGTCTTTATTTATTTTAAAGTATGTTGCCAAGAGAACTGCTGTCAAACTGAATGTCTTTGTTTTTAATGCAATGACAATAAAGAATCTATCTGACTATACTGTGGTTTTTTCATTACGTTTTTTGCCATGCTATACTATGACATTTTATGCCTTGCTATACTATGACTTTTTTATGACTTTTTATGCCTTGCTATACTATGACTTTTTTATGACTTTTTGCCTTACTACACTATGACTTTTTTATGCCTTACTACACTATGACTTTTTATGCCATGCTATACTATGACTTTTTATGACTTTTTTTGCCTTACTATACTATGACTTTTTTATGACTTTTTATGCCTTGCTATACTATGACTTTTTTATGCCTTACTATACTATGACTTTTTTATGACTTTTTATGCCTTACTTCACTATGACTTTTTTATGCCTTGCTATACTATGACTTTTTATGCCATGCTATACTATGACTTTTTTATGACTTTTTATGCCATGCTATACTATGACTTTTTATGACATGCTATACTATGAC
>NW_019525465.1:78998-79768 GCF_002814215.2 Seriola lalandi dorsalis
ATGACTTTTTATGCCTTACTATACTATGACTTTTTTATGCCATGCTATACTATGACTTTTTTATGACTTTTTTTGCCATGCTATACTATGACTTTTTTATGACTTTTTATGCCTTGCTATACTATGACTTTTTTATGACTTTTTTTGCCTTACTATACTATGACTTTTTCATGACTTTTTATGCCATGCTATACTATGACTTTTTATGCCTTTTTATGCCATGCTATACTATGACTTTTTTATGACTTTTTTTGCCTTGCTATACTATGACTTTTTATGCCTTATTATACTATGACTTTTTTTTGCCTTTTTTTGCCATGCTATACTACGACTTTTTTTGCCTTGCTATACTATGACTTTTTATGACTTTTTTATGCCTTGCTATACTATGACTTTTTTATGACTTTTTATGCCTTACTATACTATGACTTTTTTGCCATACTATGCATAAGGCATAAAAAGAAAAGTCAAAAAATGACTGTAAATGACCTATGACTTTTCCTCTGGCGCCACCATGAGGTTCACATTTTTTGTTTTTCATTGAAATGTCTCAACAACTGTTTGATCTCCATCACCATGTTCCCCTGAGGATGAACCCTCACAACTCTGTATCCTCTGAGTTTTCACGGTGCCATCACCAGGTAAAAACTGCTCAGCCTCACAGAATCTTGTCATATTTTATTTTATGGTTGTTCCTCTCTTTCTTCTTGCTCCTGTTTTCACTTTCTATGATGAATTGCCTGTATTTCCTCCTGCCATTGTTCCCCGTC
>NW_019525465.1:79788-101829 GCF_002814215.2 Seriola lalandi dorsalis
ATGCCTTATTATACTATGACTTTTTTTTGCCTTTTTTTGCCATGCTATACTACGACTTTTTTTGCCTTGCTATACTATGACTTTTTATGACTTTTTTATGCCTTGCTATACTATGACTTTTTTATGACTTTTTATGCCTTACTATACTATGACTTTTTATGCCTTGCTATACTGACTTTTTTATGACTTTTTATGCCTTGCTATACTATGACTTTTTATGCCTTGCTATACTATGACTTTTTTATGACTTTTTATGCCATGCTTTACTATGACTTTTTATGCCTTGCTATACTATGACTTTTTATGCCGCTATACTATGACTTATGACTTTTTATGCCATGCTATACTATGACTTTTTAATGACTTTTTATGCCATACTATACTATGACTCTTTCGCTGTTTTTTGCCATACTATACCGTGACTTTTTTTGCTGTTTTTTGCCATACTATACTATGAATTTATTTTCTATTTTTTGCTATACTATATTATGACTTTTTTGCCATACTATGCATAAGGCATAAAAAGAAAAGTCAAAAAATGACTGTAAATGACCTATGACTTTTCCTCTGGCGCCACCATGAGGTTCACATTTTTTGTTTTTCATTGAAATGTCTCAACAACTGTTTGATCTCCATCACCATGTTCCCCTGAGGATGAACCCTCACAACTCTGTATCCTCTGAGTTTTCACGGTGCCATCACCAGGTAAAAACTGCTCAGCCTCACAGAATCTTGTCATATTTCATTTTATGGTTGTTCCTCTTTCTTCTTGCTCCTGTTTTCACTTTCTATGATGAATTGCCTGTATTTCCTCCTGCCATTGTTCCCCGTCTACCCTCTCTTTCTCTATAAATATAGTTTTCATCCCTACTTGTCAAATCCTTTCCACTTACTGTCCCCTTTTTTCCTCCATCTTCTCGCTCCATTTGTTTCCTGTTTCCTTCATTCCTTCCTTCCTCACTTTCTACAGTTTGCCCTTGTTTCCTCCCTCTCACTCTCTCTCTCTCTCTCTCCCAGAGGGCTGCAGCTGCTTGAGTCCACACCAGCAGCGACTCTCACCTTCATCCTGCTCTCATTGTTTTCACTGACAGATAAAAATCTCAGAGGGACGTCGTCGTCTCTCTCTCACCTTGCAGCGTGTGGAGACACTGTCCCGTCCGGACGTCCCACACTCGCACCGTGGAGTCGGCGTTCCCGGACACCAGGATGTTGTCTCGTAGCTCCATGCCGCTGGTCAGCGATTGGTGGCCGGTCAACGTGTGGACACACCCACCTGGGCGGGACACGAGCAGAGTCTGTTTTATTTTCTAATCGACAGGTTAATTTGAACAGATTCAGGCTGATTTAAAGCCACAGTGTCATTTCTAAACATCTTTTAAATGTTTCTGATAAAACAAGTTTGTGTTTTTGATTTTTATTTAAACCTGGTGCAGTCAAGCTGTTGCTCAGATTTATTTTAACATAGATAATTATTTCATTTTTATTCTCACTGTAACGTAATTCAGAATGAATATTTAACTGAGTTAAATTCATTAGAACTACACTCAGTTGTCAGTTAATTATATACATATGATATAAATGTGGTGGATGAAACATTAGAAAAACGTCTCCGTTAAACACAATACAAAACAACGGGACAAAGCACAGTCTGTCTGTACCTGTCTCTGCGTCCCACACTCTGATCGACGTGTCCAATGAGCCGCTCACGACGAAGACGCCGTCAAACTGCGAAGAGAAAGAAGAAGGTTAAAATCTGTGTTTTATATAATTTACCGATTAAAAAAATGTATAAAGTGAGTTTGACAGGAGAAACGAGTTTAATCTGTAATGTGATGAATCTCCTGTATAATAAAATGTTTGGAGGTTATTGATTATTGTAAACTAAATGAGTCGGTGTGTGTGTGTTCACCTGTAGCGAGTACACCCTGTTGGTGTGTCCCTGCAGTGTGTGCAGACACGCCTCCGTCTCGGGGTCCCACACCTTCACCATGTAGTCGTATCCGCCCGACACGACGCGGCGGCCGTCGTACTGGACGCAGCGAACCGCCGCCACGTGGCCCGTCAGCACGTGCTCGCAGCGACCCGTCGACACGTCCCACACTCGCAGCGTCGTGTCCCGAGAGCCCGACACTACCCTGAGAAAGAGAGGGGGAGGGGTCAGTGTCAGCCAATCAGCCAATCGTAGGTGTGTGTGTGTGTGTGTGTGTTCATGTTGTGGTGACCCAGTTTCATAATATCTGGTGCTTTGTGTGTGTTTTCATTGTATGTGTTTGTATTTGCCATGTAAATGTGTGTCTGTGTTTAGCATGTAAATGTCCGTGTGTGTGTCTATGTTCTGTGTAGACGTGTGTGTATGTACAGTTTTCAAATATGTGTGTGTTTGTGTTTACTGTGTTAGTGTGTGTATTTATTGTGTTTGTGTATTCTGTTTTTAGAGTGAATTTATAATGCATGGCTGTGCAATTAGTGTGTAGTTGAGTGTGTGTATTTACTGTATGTGTGTGTAAAGTGTGTGTTTGTAGATGTGTATTTGTAACATATTATATGCACTTTGTTCTGGTGTGTTTATAGTGTTAGTGTGAAGTTTGTGTATGTGTGTGTATTTATAGGTGTATGTACAATGAATAAACTCCTGTAGGTTAAGGTTACGCCGGTTACCATGGAGACGGGAGTGGGCAGTGGGCATGTGCGTCATGAAAGTATACGAAATGTATAAACCATGTGTCTGAGTCTTTCTGGTTGTCATGGAGATGAATGCGGCAGAATGGTAGGTGTTCCGGAAGTCTGTGTATTTTTGTGAGAGAGAGAGAGAGAGAGAGAATGTTACCGGTTGCCGTGGAGATGCATGCAGCGCACAGTGGACGTGTGTCCGTACAGCGTGTGGACGCACTCTCCGCTCTCGGCGTCCCACACGCGCAGCGTCCGGTCGGTGGAGCCGCTGATCACCGTGGCGACCGCCATCTGACTGCACCACACCCCGCCGGTGTGACCCGTCAGCGTCCGCAGACACTGTGCGAGAAAGAGAGAGAGAGAGAGAGAGGAACAACAACACATATTTAGTCTGAGTTAAATAATGATGGTGTGGAGTTTGGGAGACGTTGGCAGTGACATCATCGTCCTGTGAATCATCCAACTTTATTTAAAAGCAGCAGTTTTACAACAATCTGATGAAGAAGCTGTTAAAGTCACTGAAGCAGGACGAACCACTGGAAATCATTTAAACTGTTTCTAAATGAGTCGGTGCGGCTTTAACTGCAGGGTGATGGTGGATGTTCAACAGTGTGACGGCAGCACAAGTAGAGAGTAAAGTCTCCTACACGTCCTGTAGTATGAGGTCATGGCGTACATGTCTGCTACATGCATGACGTCACTTAAGATAAAAATTAACTGTTGTAATTTAGAATTTTAATACTTACTAAAATATTGTAAATCTGGTGTTTAAAGTTTTGTCTGAATGACGTGGCAGCTGATGGAGATGCAGTTTGCAGATTGCTAACATTAGCCACCGTGAGCTACTAGTCATACCATGTTTTAAATTTAATATAAATGAATAACTTCGACCTAACACCCTTGAATAATAGTTTAATTCTTTTTTTTTTTTTTTTTTAAGTATATTTTTTGGGCTTTTTATGCCTTTATTTGATAGTATAGTGGAGAGAGACAGGGGGCGCCTGCTTAGACCACTACGCTACACGACGCCCCGAATAATAGTTTAATTCTAATTATACTTCATTTTAATTCAATTAAGTTTAAATTAAAAGAGATTTAATAAGAATAAAACGAACAAATTCATTACTGCTCCGTCGTGTATTTCACTTGTTTGTGTGTCTGATTCCATATTCATGAATTTTACATGAAAATATCAATTTGTACTGAACATAATTAAACTAATTAGATTAACAAGTCACAATGTAAGAAAGAGTAATGCTGCTGATTGAACTAATCCACTGTTAATTAAATCTGAATTAAGTTCAAACGTCATAAACATCCACCTGGTTCTCAGAAATCCACCGTCGTCTTCTGGGAAAGACTGTTCCACGTGTGTGTGTCTGTAGGAGTGTGTGTAAAAGTAGAAAAGTATGTGTGTGTCAATATTTGTTCCACTTTCACAGCTGCCCTTGAAGGACACACACAGAACGAGAGAATGCAGTTTCACCTTGAAGGTGTTGTGGTGGGGGGTTGCCGCGGCAACGGAGGAAAAACTTTGCCTTGGCAACTGTTGTCCTGGAAGACACTGCAGCAGCTACCGCCATTAATTAACTCTCACTGCTCCTGCGTGACTGTGTGTGTGTGTGTGTGTGTGTGTGTGTGTAGTAACTGTATGTAGTGCTGCCTTGAATTAACACAGGGACAGAGACAAGAGGAAACACACACCTTGTCATCCCTGCAGGCTATAGATGAGGGTGTGTGTGTTTTTCTTTCTGCAGGGAGCAAGAAGACTTTCCCTGCACACACACACACACACACACACACACACACTCTTACGGGCAGGTCTAGACGGAGGAGCGAGCAGGTGTGTCCGGTTAAAGAATGTTTTACCGAAACCAGGCGCTGAATCAGTTTTGTTTTTTTTTCCATCTTTGTGCAACGGCTCTCGGGTCGACGCGGCAGCGTGATACTGAACAGGTTCCTTTGATGACAGATGTAATGGGTTACATCCTGTAGGCACACATATCTACATACTGATCACTCATTAAGTGGGAGGAGCTATTTATTTATGGCGCCGCTGGTTCCGGAAGGAAAAGTCCCGTTAATATTTCCCGTAGACAAAGTCACATGATTCACAATCAGAACACGAATCTTCACAAAAGGTGTATAAATAACTTTTGTATGTGAAGAGAACTACGACTCCCCAGGTGCCTTCCTGTAACAAACATCCAATCACAGAGCTCAGAATTGCGTCACATGAGCCGCTAACGTCAAACTGAAAACAAAACCTGCAGCTTAAATCGTTTCCCTTATAAATTCTGATTCTGTTTTAAGTTCCTACCGCTGTCGATCACATCAACAGTTCCCAAGGCTCATGGGTAATGTAGTGTTTAGAAACATCCGCCAAAATAATGGCTGGTTGCAGACACGAGTGTTTTAAACAGACATTCGTCCAGGTGTCATGTGACAAAAGAGAAATCAACGTAGAGCAATCACATCTGATCTCTCAGCAGCGGGAAACAACGGGCACCATGATCTCCATGACAGAAGAACACGCGTGCTCGCCGTGTTCGTAGCTCGTCACCGAGCCGAGGAACACAAGGAGAAACTCTCCTCCACCTCAGTAATATGCAAATTTATGCAGCAAAGTCTGATCAGAAAAACGACTTCACATGGAGAAGCTGTGGCGCAAGTATGAAGTTTCCACTGTGTCTTGTTCTTGAGTTGACGTGTTCACAAAACGTGACGACAACATGTCTCACACACACACACACACACACACAAACAAACCACGATGACGGGACATAATTAAAAGACAAACCCAGAAAATACGAAACTGTTCAGACATTTTTTTTTTTTTTTTTAACCACATCGCCTCCAGAATTCAGCCGTCTCAAAATATCATATTACTGTGTGTGTGTGTGTGTGTTGGGCGTGCGACTACCACAACACATATAAGTAAAGAGAGAGAGTCTTTAAACACTGAGAACTGTCTCTTCACCTTCTACACACAGGTTGTGGATTCAAACAGAGCTGCTGCAGGCTCTGTGTGTGTGTGTGTGTGTGTGTGTGTGTGTGTGTGTGTGTGTGTGTGTGTGTGTGTGTGTGTGTGTTTAAATCGACACACCCTGACTAACACAACTGGTCCGCCTGCCTCCATTTTTATTCTGCCCTCTTCTATTCTCTATCCAGACATTTAAGCCTGGTAGTTTCCTGTTAGATCACGCTGACCTACTTCATCTTCTATTGTATGATGATATTCTAATTAAGGTCAGATATGAAGCTGAGCGACTTTGAAGTGCAACACACACACACCGGCCATGACACACAGCACGCCATCATGTGATGCGAGGTCGACTCTTTTCTCTTTAAGATGCCGGACAGTCAAAATTACGTGTCGTAGAAAAAGTCCGAGCAACAAAAACATCCAGATTACTTTCATATACGACACATTTGTGAAGCTGGAAGCAGCAAATATTTGAGATTTTGGCTTAAAAATGACTGAAATTATTGATCGATTGTCAAAAAGATTTCAGCCTAAGATCTGATGATTCACACTATGGAGACTGGAGTCTTCAGGAGCCGAGAGATACGAGCAAACAACCTGCTTTTCACTTCACACTGGCGGGTGCTCACAGCTGAAGCAGCAGAAAATCCTAATTTACATAATCAATATGTCTGTCTGTCTGCCACACACACACACACACACACACACACACACACACACACACACACACAGATATAATGTCGTACCTTGCCGGTGATGGCTGACCAGACTTTGAGTGTGTTGTCATCGGAGCCGCTGACGATCAGGTCACCGCTGAACTGCAGGCAGGTGATCACGTGATCGTCGTGACCTTTCAGCACCTACAGACGAGACGGTTTAATGACATTAAGTCAACGTTTACACATCAAACACACGCTGCTCAGTGTGTGTGTGTGTGTGTGTGTGTGTGTACCATGGGCTCCCGTGTGTCCCCGTCCCTCCAGTTGTTCTCGATGCGGTGTTGTCGAATGTAGGCTGATTTCCACGGACTGACCGCCACGCTCGGCCTCGCACACTTCCTGCGATGGTAAGACGCGCACTCCGAGATACCTGGAGACAGAACGACAGACAGAGCTGCATCTTATAAATGGTTTATAACACACGATATCGCAGCTGTAAACAGATATTAAAGTGTATTTATCAACGATTCTGAGACATTTTATCATATTATCGTTCAGGACCTGTTGATACAGCAGCCTGCACTTATGGACGTTAGTTAAAGTTACAACTACATTATAGTTTGTTTTAAACTAATTATTACATGTTTATAAGCTGCTGATTAAGGACTTAAATCAAACTGTTGCTAATAATCAATCGTTTGATCTATAAGAAGATATATTTGTGGTTTTAAGAACCAAAAACCGTCTCAGTGTCTGGAGCTCTAGTAACAGCCAATCAGAAGAGAGGAGGCTCTGAGCTTCTCTGCTGATACTTTCACAGTATTAATATAGAAGCTAGACCTGATCTACTTTTAGCTTAAAGTTGGTGTTAGATCAAAGTAGTGGGTGTGTCCGAAGCTGATACGACTGAACCAACCAGGTTTCCTTTTATCAACACGATGTAAACCCACCACACCGACTTCTCCTGCTGCGCCTGTGGTGTAGTGGAACACCATCCACTGTGATTCCACTGACGCCACTTTGAGCTAACGTCAGAGCTAGCTGCATTAGCATGTAACCGACGTGGCGCTGGTGCAGGTTGGCGGCATTTACATTCTCACAGAGTCCGAGCTGATGCCGGCGCCGTTCCCACCGGTGTAACAGGAGTGTAGTGCAAATATAAATTAGCCTTATTTATGAAGCTGGTGAAGTGCCGTTAACGCCGGCTTCATTAGTATGGCTGTGGTGTGGCGCTAACGTGAGGTAGCCTCATTGGTATGACTGCTGAGTGCTGGCAGTGAATCTCGGCTGATTGGCAGAGAGCCCAGAGAGAAGCACACACACACACACACACACACACACACACACACACACACACACACACACAGCCTCTGCATTGCGCTGAATGAAGGAGGAGTGTCTGGCCGTGTGTAGCTGTATTTGCATGTTACACTCAGGTTAGAAAGCACTTTACATCCAGTGAGCTCCTGTCTCTATTTGTATCCTGGTTTCCATATTTCCACCTGTAAAAACAGCGGCGGACACACCTGCTCAGGTAGCACACGTTCACCTCTTAACGCTGCAACACAAAACACAACCGTTTCTCCTCACGTTCAAGGTTTCAGGAGAAGTTTCATCAAAATGTGCCGAAGTTAAAACACCAACAGAGAAGAAAACGCAGTTCACAGCTCTGCCTCAGTTCAGAGAAAAGTCTGGATATAAACCAAATATTTTATAACAAATTCCACAAAAAGACCAAAACCAACAATAAATTGATCCACTACCAAGTCTGATATATCTCCTTCCTCTGAACCACAGAGCTCCACTGTCTCCCAACACCATGAAAACACATCAGTGAGTCTCTCTGTTGCACCGGGTGAAACGATCCTTCGTTATCATCAACACACACACTGTAGTTTATCCAAACTCAAAATCCCACATGCACCGTCCTGCTGCAACAAACAAATGTGGATTAATCCGCTGCTGAAAATAGTCCCCAAACTATTTCTTAAACTTTATTTCCTCCTTTTTGTTGCTTTATCATCTTGAGTCTCAGTTCCCCCAGCAGAGCCCCACCCATCCAAGGAAATGTTTGGCTTGCCACTAACCAAACTCATTATTTAATAGATTCAAATTTCTTTTTTCCCTTTAAAAATTTCCCCAGATGCCGCACACACTGTTAACCTTCAACAGATACACCAGATCCCTTCATCACTTTATAATTTAACATCATTTTTCAAACTAAAGAGAGTAAACAACTTCTCCCTCAAGTCACTAAATCCTCCAGAAACAATATCAAGGACGTGACCTTGGCGCTGAAGAACAGGAGGGAAGTAGCTCCGCACAGTTAAGGGCCATTATTTTGGCGGCTAATAATTTTAACCGTAATAAAAAAATCAAAGCTGAAAGTAAAATAAAAAAAGACAGAAAGAGCAGAATCGCCAGCAGCAGAAGACACACAAGTACAAGCAGCACAGGGTGGAGTGTTTGCTGAGTGTTTTCAGACTGTTTACCTTCCTCGCGGCACTTCTCCCTCCACAGCAGGTTGTCTTCAGCCAGGATCCTCCAGTACCTGCAGGTCTGAGCGGCCTGCAGCAGGTCTCTGGGAGCCAGGAAGGTCAGCACGTACAGAGCCAGCTGCACACACACACACACACACACACACACACACACACACACAGTCCACGTGTTGTTTATGACGTCACCCTGGATCTGTAAATGCGTCCGTCATAGACCACGCACTGTTGTTTTGTGGGCGAGTGTTCGTACCTCTTTGGGCAGCAGGGAGATGAAGTCTCTCTGGAACTGGGGCTCGATGACCTGCATCATGTGCTTCACCTGATTGGTCTCACACCTGTCAATCAACTCGTCCAGAGCCAATAGCCTCTCGGGACCGCTCCACGTCTGTCGGGGGGGAATAAAAGAAGCAATGTGAACAGGGATACAGAGGAAAAGATCTGTGTGTCTACGTACAGGATATTTAGTTTATATAGTTAGATTTCAATTTTATTTACTTATTAGCATTTCTTTTCCGTTTACGTTTCTGTATCTGTCCGTCTAACTGTAGTTGTTTGATTTCAAGTGTTTCTTTTCCCCTTTACTATTAAGTGTTTATTTATGCGTTTACTTTTGTTTCTTTTCTCATTTACATCTCATCATTTCTTTTTTCCGTTTACTTTTCCATGTTTCTTTTTCCATTTACTTTTTAAGTTTCTTTTTCTGTCTAATTGCAGGTGTTACTGTTTTTATTTGATTTCAAATGTTTCTTTTCACGTTCACATTTAAGCGTTTCTTTTTCCGTTTACTTTTTAGTGTCCTTCTGCGTATGTGTGTTTGTGTGCAATTTGTGTTTGGCAGCATGTAGTCCTATTCATGTGTGTGTTCATGTGTTTCAAAGTGTTTCCGCCTCTCTGAAACCGTTTTAACTTTCTCCCCGAGCCAGAAAAGAGAGACTCATGTTTTTCATTAGAAAGTGTGTGTGTGTGTGTGTGTGTCAGCTTGTGTGTGTGTGTCTGTATTTGTATGTTTTTTTTATTAGTTACATAAGAACTGCCCGCAGGCTCTATTCTTCTGCCGCTCTGTGTTTATGTGCAGCGAGCGGAAGATACTCACACACATTAAACCAAAATGCAGAACATCAAGAGATGCGGCTGCATTTTCTAGCGCTGCAGGACAGAGAGCCTGAGTATTAACTGTTGTCTTGGAAAGGCGTGTTAACTGGGAGTAGATGATTTGGGCTCACTAAATGCAACCAGTGTCTATTATTACATATATGTAATTTGGGACAATTAACAGCTAATTGACAGGTAATGTGATTCATCTGGAACAGAACCGGTATCTCTAAAAATATTACACTACTGCTGTTAGTAAGCTAGTTAGCCGGGAATGCTAACATTTGCAGCTAACATTACAGCAGATACAAACTCTGTGTGTGTGTGTGTGTGTGCTGACCTGGAACATGTGAAGCCAGTCCTGCAGGCCAGAAGGGGGCGGACCCGAGGTGACCCGCCGTCTCTGAGCCGAATGCCCATTGGCCAGCCGCAGGTCACCGAATGTGGTGGGCGTGGCCGGAACCAGACTGGAAGGACTGGAGAGAGAACAGACAGATGTTAGCGTTAGCGCCAGTTAGCGTATCCACCCTGCGAAGTGATTGTTTTTAATGGTTGATCTGTGTGTGTGCTCTGTGAGTGAAGTGTGCGTGTCACCTGAGGTACCCGTTGCCTTTGCAGTGCTTCTTCCCTGAGGGGAACGGCCGGCCGTCCGGACCATGATCCAACTTCCTCTTCATCTGACGGTGGAGAGACAAAGACGGAGAGAGGAACGGTGAGAGAGTCCAACATGCATTCAGTCATGCAAGGAGCTTCACGCATCACACCTGTGCATGAATTTATTTACGCAACTCGTAGCGAATCCACGAGAGTCACCTTTGTGTTTGTGTCACTGCTCGTTCACTCGTCGTTGTCAGATTTCTTATGTGAAATAAATGAGATGTTTACACAGTGTGTTCCTCTAGCTTCAGTAATTCAGTCCAATCTGTCACTCAGGATTTCTTTCATTATACTTTCATTAAAAATTAAATGTTTTCATGGCGTTTATTTTCCTTATTCTTTTCTGTTCCAATCAGCTCCACTGCAGCTGCTGCCATATGAAAACTAAACCTTAGTTGTTTTCAGTTTAACTTTCACTTTGTGAGCAGTTTGAAAACTTCATCATAACATGGTTTCATCCATCTCTCCTCTCTTCTGAAGTCATTATTCATCTTCCTGGTTTGAATCTCTACAAGCTCATTCATTCCTCTGTCCTGCTGCTTTTACAGACTTAAACTTAAATTGTCTCTTCTGTCCAGCTGAGATGTTTAGCCGTCGAATGTATGGGGCTTATGGGAAATTGAGTTTGTTAAAGGATGTTAAACAACATAAATATTGAATAAAGAATGAAATTAGATTGTTGTTTTAAACATATGAAGCGAGTTACTCGTTTGTTCCCAGCCGCGACTTTTAGTTACAAAAGTCAACAGGACTTTGAATGGGACTTTTTTACTTCCTGCGCCTGGAAGTGCCGGTTTCACTCCAGCTTCTCCATATTATCTGAACATGAGACACATCAAATTGTGATAATGTGGCCTGTGGAGGAAAAGCAAGAGGAGTTCCTGTGATCCTGCAACATGCTTGTGGCTTTCTGAAACATTCCTGTGGTCAAAAAGGGAAGCAGGAAAAAAAAAAGCAGTTGTTGCAGAGTCCACATTAATGGAGAGACGCAGATAAACTGCAGCCTAGTGTGTAACTACAGAGACACTGAAAACACCTACGCTGTTAAAACACACAAACACAACGACCCAGAGGTCTGAATCAGCCGTCTATCTCTCCCCTCTGCGAGTCTCTCGCAGTGAATGAACGCAGGAATGCAGAAAATCGGAGGAATGTCGCCGGTGCAGCACTGGTCTAAAATAGAGCAGCACACGCTAACGGGCTGCACACACACACACACACACACACACACACACACACACACACACACACACACACACACACACACAGGAGGCTGGAGATGTAGAGGACAGCATGTGTGTGGCGTCCTTCCTCTTGGCATCTCTGTGTGAACCACAGTGTTATCGGACTGATGCACGATCCCTGTCACTTTACAAAATAAAGCACAAGCAGACGCTGCCTGTTGTGTTTCCTCTGTAGGATCAAACCTCTGCCACCATCACAGCACACAACTGTGATTTCAGCTGCGAACTCCGACCTAAACTCATAATCTGCTTTTCATTTTCTGACTTTTTTTTTTTTTTTCAATGTCACTGGCTTTTAATAACAGATGTCGCGTCTGTGTGGATTTCATTAAGCCAAGAGGGAAAACTTCACTTGGGGGTGAAGAACAAAAAAAAATGTGTTTACTGTTAAAACCAGAAGTGTTCAGCTGTGGTACGTGTCGGAGAAAACATCTGTAGTTGAGTAAAATCACATTATTTCTATATCAAGATATATTCATATATATATTAAGCCTGTGGATTAGATGCAATAGGGAATATACAGCTACCTTATTGTACCTTCTGTACATTTTAGAGCTACAACGTCTCTGTAATATCACTGTAGTGAATCATGGTGTGTTTCTGATGATCAGTGGTGACCTCAGCTGATTAATGTCCCTGTTACATCTGTATTTGTACAATGTAGAGAAGCAAAAACCACATTTCTTTAATCTTCTTGTTTGTAGACGACTTCATATTTGACCCAAAAATACAGTCAACAGCAGCTTGACTGTGTAGAAACCTTTTTCTGAGGTTTAATTCTCGTAGTCTGAAGCTACAGACATGAAGGAGCAGGTTTTGTCTGATCAGTCTTTCTCATAGAGTTTTGCTGTAAAACACATTCGACCCCAAGAATGCAGTTTACAGTAGCTGTGTGTGGTAATCCTCTTTTATTTGTGTTTGCACGTCAGTTTCTATGGTTTTCATCTTGTGGATTGAAGCTGCGAAAGTATCTGGTACCGAGGTTTCGTCTGATTTTAAGTCTTTTTTATTGCTTTCTGCTGTTTAATGCAACATGTTTTACCCAAAAAAAGCAGTTGACAGCTCTGTGCTGTGTAGTAATCCTATTTTAAGGAAGCAAAAATGTCAATTTCTAAGGTTTGAATGCAGGAATTTCAAGCTATAAAGAAGAACAAGCATTTATAATTGAGTTTTGTCTGATGTTAAGTCTTTCTCATAGATTTCTGCTCTTTAATAAGCCACATTTGACCCCAAAAATGCAGTTGCCAGCAGCTGTAGTGTGTGGTAACCCTCTTTGATCTGTGTTTTCACATTGCAGAGAAGCAAAAAATGTCAGTTTCAAAGGTTTTCATCTTGAGGAAAGCACGTTGCTGTGAGATATTCCCATTTTAAGTTCGCAAAAATGTAAATTTCTGAGTTTTTAATGCAGGAAATTGAAGCTATAAAGAAGAAAAAGAATTAATCCTCAAGTTTTATCTGATTTTAAGTGTTTTTCACTGATTACAAATGTCTTGCTCACTGGCTTTATGTTGAACTGCTGAGGCTCAAAGTACAGACACCTTCACAGGGACAGCTGTGAGTGATCAATAACCAATAATCAAATCAGAGAGAGACAGATAGGAGATGTAAAGAGTGAGAGAGAGAGGACATGAGATGAGTAGTCTCTCTCTCCCGGTTCCGCAGTGGTCCATCACACACACACACACACACGCACACGCACACGCACACCGACACACGCACACGCTACCGAGGCATTCCGCTGTCAGAGAGAAACGCCTTGTCATCCCGGCGTTCAGCCTGACAACCTTGAAATCCCGCACGACTCTAACGAAAAGGACAGATATTAAACCACGGCTGCTGACGTCAGCCGATCGATCAACTCCCTTTCTATAATCAATACTCACTTTATAGAAGATGAGCTTCAAGGTGCCGTAGAAACCCATGGCTGCCCCCCGGTAGGTGAAACCCGAGAGACGTGAGAATAAAACAACTACAGATCAAACGAAGAGCGATTAAATCCACAGATCCATCAAAGCAATATCCGTGACGTCAGCAATCCATCCGGTCAATCGGTGAATCGATGAGAAGTATTAATCGATCAGCTACGGTGAATTCAGTCCGCGTTGAGCGCGTGCTTCTGCTTCACTGAAGAGCTCTGACTGACTCTCTCTCTCTCTCTGCTCAGACTCTATGTCGCTCGACCTCCAGCAGGAACACGCAGGGACATGCCTCTCTCTGCCTCGTGAGAGAGGGAGAGAGAGAGAGAGAGGAGGGGGAGAGGGAGAGAGAGAGGAATGCAGAGGGGGAGAGAGAGAGGGAGGGAGGCAGGGGTGGAGCCGCGTGGAGAGGTGTGTGTGTGTGTGTGTGTGTGTACAGACAGCAGCAGATTCTGATTAAAGTTAAGTGGAAAATGTATCTAATTTTGTGACGTATGCAGTTCTAGAACGGACAGACGTCGCTCATTGGTCAGTGGCTGCCTACAACTGGATACATTGATATACAATGGATACAGTGACATTCAGCTGCAGGAGCAGTTCCTCCACCTGCCTCCACATCACAGGACCAAGAACAGGAATGAACTTCCTGTGGTTTCCCCCCAGAAAACGTCTCTTGTGTGAAGACGGTATTTTCTAAAAGTTGGGGCTTGCACAACTCAGCGTCACTGATTGGTCAAGTCGGCTGGTGATTTCACAGCATTGTCGTACAGCCAACAGACGAGGTGTTTTCACTGTAGTCTGTGGCTGACGATCATGATGGAGCAGCCAACAACCTGAAGGCCAAGATCCGTTACCCAGGACGACGGGACGACATCGTACACGCGCACAAACCACGTGAAAGGCGGCCATCACTCTGGATACGTCAGAGGACTAACTTCACTTTATCCTCCAGGAGCTTTAGTTTTAAAACCTTCGTTCTGATTTGATCAAACCGTCAGAGGAGGAAGAACTGTTTCTGTTATCAGCACATCGAACTGTTGTTTTCTCTCACAAGTCACACACTCAAGGTTTTATTATGTTTCAGAAAGAACTAATTAGGTACAACATGTGTGCTCGTCTTAATGCTAAGCTAAGCTCAACTAATAGTTTCCTGGCTGCGGCTCAGTACTTCCTGTTAGCTTCACCAACACAATAAAACACAGTGTGTTTGTATTTACAGTAAGTGCTGAACAAGGTGTCAGCAGCACTAAACCCCCCCCCCCAACACACACACACACACACCTGCTGCACACATCACCACAGCAGCCTGACCGTCACAGATCTTCACTATCAGCACTGATCAATCAGCTCGGATCAATAACTAATTGAGAAACTCAAACAGCAGCAGCTGTTAACAAGACGGCAGCCCAACACACACTGATTCCTTACAACATATATCGACCTGTGTTTATTCAGGTGGACAAACTGTGTCACAAACTTCACCCTGGAGTTTCTGAACTGAAATTATTTTTAATTTATCAGCCAATAAAGAGTCGTTAGAGTCTTCAGAGTATTAAATACAGAAATACAGGTAAAAAAAACTAAATAAAATTTCATTAAAACCAGGTATTCGGTGGCGCTTCAGGGGAAAGGTCAGGGGTCAACCTTTGTCTGAACCAAATTTTCATCACCTTCCCCGGAGCGACGCTGTGAGCACGGCTCAAAAGTAGCTTGACCTGATCAACAGGAAGCATTAACACACACACACACACACACACACACACACACACACACACATACACACACACACACACACGTACAGTCATTTTCATAAACACACACACACACAGAAGCCCCACAGGGGGTTGAGGGAGGTCGCAGCTTTCTCACAGCTGATTGACCTAAAGGTCGTCACACAGAAAGCGTGAGGAGGAGCGGGGGAGGGAGGGGGAGGAGGAGGCGGGATAATTGGGAGGTCAAACCTTCACCCACAGCCCGGAGAGACAAAACACACAACACCTCCCGTCTCTCTCACCTGTTCACCCCCCACCGCCTCCTTTCTCCCTGGAGTCTCCGCATGTTATTTAAACTGTGAGCTGATGTTTCTCTTCTCTTCATCTTCACATGACGGAAGCTGCAAGATAAACTTAGTGTCCAGAAAAATAGAAACACCTGTAGAGTCGAATGTAATCTAATGCAGCAGCCCTGCAGCCAGCGAGCCGGGAGGTGTTGGTGATGGTGTCGTACGGGATTGTTTCATACTGACAGGTGTTTTTAATATTTCAATGTACAGAAACAAAAGTGTGTATTAGAACCAGCTGAAGGTTTCTAACTCATTCTGATCCTACAGTGAGTCTGATTCTCACTGGAGGAGAAGTCCCTGGAAACCTCGTCAGAAGTCTGCGTTTCATTCGCATGTGCAAACCAATAAAAGCTCTCATCACCGAATATCAAACACAGCAAGGAATTCAAACGTGTCCTGAACGTCCGAAGCAAATTCCAAGTCAATCCGTTTCACGACGATGAGAGGAACATCAGAGAACAACATTTGTTTTCCTGATAATCATCTCGCTGTCAGACCGCAGGCCGATAATCCCCGGATTAAATCATTCATTACTTTCCTGTCGTTCACTGATTGTTTCAACGTTACTGGCTGCAAAGGAGTTAAAAAGGAGCGCTCCCGTCTGAGGAAAGAAATACTGCATCAAGTTGAGATTTATTTTTAGTTTTGTTTGTTTGTTTTGTTTGTTTTGCCGTGAACTAAAAAATTAAATTAAGAAAAATCTAAAATAAACCAGTGTTCTAGCCTCAAACGCACCTTTCAACAGCTTCTTCTACACCAGCTGTCAATCACCTGACCTGCTCTGACCCCGCCCCCTGGCTCCTATCCACCCAACTCCCCTCGATCAGGATAATCACGGCCCTGATGACCTCTGACCTCTGGCCCTGTTAACCTATAAATCCCTCTCTCTCTCTGTGTGTCATCATATCAGTTACTACCACTGATGAATTATATAATACTCTCATCTCTTCTTCCTTCCTTCCTTTCCTTCCTTCCTTCTCTCCTTTTCTGTTTCCAATTCCCTCCTTCCTCCTCTCTTCATCCTCATTCCTTTCTGTTGCAACACGTCCTCCATCCTTCTTCTCTTTCCTTAAGGTCTGGTCCTAATTCCTTCCTCTGTCTTCCTCCTCATTGTCATAAATCTGAATTCAACATCTCCCTCTTCCTGCTTTCAATTTTCCTCCTTTTCTTCTTTTCCATCTTTTCCACTCGTCTGTTTTTTCCTCAGTTCATGTCAAACGTCCAGATTCATTTAGTTAAGAGATTAAATTTGACAAATCTGAAATTACAGACACCAAACTACAAACAAAAACAAACAGATTGTGGAAATGTTCATGTTTGAATTACAGGATTTTAGAGACTGAGAGTGGCCATTTTTAATGATATTATTTTTCATCTAATCATCAGGAGTTACAGGATGAAGTTGGTGCTGTTCCACATCTTTTATAGGAAACTCAGATGTGGCCACACGTCTGTTTATGAACAACTTTTCATTTTCCTGCATAAAATCCTAGTTTTTTCTTAAAAACTTGAAAATAACGAGCGAGACTAAAACTTTCTTAATTTGTACCAAACTGTGTCGTCTTAATTATGAGGAAGATTTCCAGGAAATTAGCTGGACAATATGGGACCTGTGAAATTAAGTGTTAATTTCTATTATTTTATTTCTAGTATTTATTTTTTATTAGTATTTATTTTCTTTCTATTATTTCTTTATCTTAGTATTTTTTAGTATTGTATTTTATTTTAGTAAATAGTAATTTACAGTAATACAGAGATCATGGCCGCTCTGAGCCTCCGTAGATAAGAGACTGAACAGAGACTTTATTGTGTTAAACTCTCCTTTTGTCTCTCGTCCATTCTTTCATTTCCTCCCTCCACATCTAAACTTCACTAGATTTTCTTTATAACACAAAACCTCCATCTTCTCTTTGGTGTGTGTTTGTCTCCACCCTGCTCGCCCTCGCTCTGGTATGTAGACCCACTGAGTCTCTCCCTCTGACGGCCTTGTAAAACCTGAACCTCTGTGTGTTCTGCATTAAAACAGCTGAGTCGTTCCCACACTCCAAACCCTGTGTGTGTGTGTGTGTGTGTGTGTGTGTGTGTGTGTGTGTGTGTGTGTGTGTGTGTGTGTGTGTGTTCGTCCTGTCAGAGTGTAATAACATCTTAAAGTTTGTGTTGAGAAAACCTCTTCTGTATGTATGGGAAAACATACGTATGTGTGTGTGTGTGTGTGTGTGTTTGTGTGTTTTAGCCTCTGAGCTAACTACTGTCAGACACTGGAAACAGAGAAACCCACTTCAAAGACACACACACACTTCAAAGACTGAGGCAGATGTGGTCTGTGTGTGTGTGTGTGTGTGTGTGTGTGTGTGTGTGTGTGTGTGTGTGTGTGTGTGTGTGTAGCCTACAAGTGTGTGAAGAATCAATAAAGAGAGGGAGCGAGTGCAGATGAGAGGAATGTGTGAAAGATTGATTTTCAGCAGATGAGGTTTCATCTCTCTCTCTGGATGACTGTACATCTGCTGAGTAGAGTACAGTAGACTCTCACTCTCACTCTCAGTTACATGTTCAGCATCAATAATACACCACAAACAACCTCAGGGGTCAGAGGTCGCCGGCCTCAGAGCCAGCACAAAAATATTCACATAGAAACTACTGTGAATATTTGTCCAGTTCTCAAAGAGGGTAAAACCATATTTGTGCGTGTTAGCGCAGCAGCTAGCGGCACGTTACCCTTTTAATAAAACACGTGAGTCAGTCCAAAACTCCAGATGGAAAGGAAATGTTATTTTTGGCAATAAGTTCATCCACAATCCAGGTGTCAAATCAAACATTTTAACAAAGTAGAAACTTAGTCCACTGAACAAAAATGAAAAATAAAAAATAACTAGCCGAGCGCCAGCGAGTTAGCTTAACGAGCTAATGTTGAGACCAGTTAAGAAGTAGACTGTCGACTCTTCCAGAACCTTTGGTTCATTTATAATAAAAAGTTTGTAACTACATTGTGTTTAATGCAGAATTTTCACATTTCATTAGAAATTGCACAAATAAAGCTGTTGAGGAAACTTAAGATTCTTTTCCCTCAACTCCCTCAGCTAAAGAGAAATTAAACCTTAAGTGCCTTACTTAAGTAGGAAACTTAAGGTGTTTTGTGCGAGCGCCCCCCAGGCACTGCGGATGCGTTTCCCACGGCAACAGCTGACTGACAGCAGAGCGGATACTGTGGTTATTGAGCTAACGGTGCGACAGGATCTAAACACCGGCGCCGCCGTGTTTCCAGTGGGACAGATTACAGAGGTGCAATGCAGCAAACAACAGGTGCTTTATAAAGCAAATAAACACTGAGGCTGCAGAGAGAGTGTGTGTGTGTGTGTGTGTGTGTGTGTGTGTGTATCAATAATGAATGCAGAGAGTGTTGCAGGGATGTAAGGGACTTAGTGCTCATGTATATTTTAATGAGTAGCTGTGTGTGTGTGTGTGTGTGTGTGTGTGTGTGTGTGTGTGTGTGTGTGTCAGAACTGCAGTCATTCTCAGGGGAGAAATCGAGTGTTAACAATCAGGACGGAGGAAAGAAAGAAAGAAAGAAAGAAAGAAAGAAAGAAAAGACTTGGTCTCATGAATCTGAGCAGGTGAGATCCACCACAGGAAACACGTTGATTTTCAAAATAAAACCTTTTTAAACATTGTCCTTCTACTGTGTGACCGCCACAGTCCAGAGGAGAGAAGACCTGAGATCCGACTGTTGATGCCTTAATCTGAACACTGTGTATTTGGTGTTGGGCCCTGGGTTTGGACTCTCAGGCTACAGACACGCCGCCTCACCCGACTGCTGAAGCTTTCCTCTCTCTGAAGGGAAAAACCTGCAGACGATACTGAGGGCTGATGACGTTTCTAAGCCAATGTTCTCATTTAGAGTTAACGTTCTCCAACATGACAGAGTTAAAGGTCAAAGACAGAACAGCTCAGTGTTTCCTGTCGTGAAGAAGAAACTGAAATGAATTTCAGTGGCTACATCCTGAACACACATCGTTTACATTTCTTAAACCACATCTGAGCCTTTGAGGATGACTGTAGTTCCTTTCTCATGTAAGTATCTTTCCCTGCGCTCAGAGAAATTTATAAAGACTAAAACAATTCATTGATTAATCGAGAAAATTACCTGACGATTAATTGATAACAAGAATATAAACTCTTCCTTCACTATTAAACTTGTCAACGCTCACACCGGCTCACAGGAGGAGGAATGTGAAAGTCAGTGACGTATGAATGACAGAAGTGAAAAGAAAGAAAGAAAGAAAGAAAGAAAGAAAGAAAGAAAGAAAGAAAGAAAGAAAGACAACATGAGGATGAAGACGCTGAGAGAAAGAAAAACAGAGCGAGGGAGCGCGAGAACGACGGAGGAGTGAAGGTTTTACTGGCATTCTTCAAGTGTCGCCTTACACACTGTAAAACACAGCAGAGAGTGTGTGTGTGTGTGTGTGTGTGTGTGTGTGTGTGTGTGTGTGTGTGAGAGAGTGACAGAGAGAGAGGACACAATGACGAACAGGTGCTCTGCTGTCCTGTCTCCACACACACACACACACACACACACACACACACACACACACACACACACACACACACACACACACACTCTCTGCAGGTCAGTGGAACAGAGCCGGTCGCCGACGCTCCCCAGCGACCACCAATCGGAGCGGTGCTGCTGTCCGGTTGCCATGGAGACGATGCAGACAAGATTAAAAAAATGAGACAAGGACTGAAGACTTTGTACTTCAGCTGTCAACTCCTGAGCGCACCTGGTCTGTCTGAGCTGCTTCCTGTTTCACCTGCCCTCTGTGTCTGTGATCGTAACCATGGTTACAGCACATTACAGCAGTTTTTTTTTAAAGCACATTCTCAATTTATACATGAATTAAAAGAAAATAGGAAATTCTTTTACAACAAAGTGATTGCATTTGTCTTCAGATGTGAAAGTTTGTGTATTGATTGATAGATGATGTGATTAATTAGCCCGGGAACGACCCACTAATTGATTTTCTCAGTGATTCAAACAGGTCCGATGTTGTTCTCATTAACGCCTGTTTACAGTCACGTAAACAGGTTTTTAGAAATACTAAGATCATCAAAAGATCAAGTCACATTAAGTCCCACACACCAGAAACAAAGCTTCTCTATTAAAATTGGGTGTTTAACTTAGAAAACAAAAGTCTAAACTAACTGTTTTAGAACTTTCTTCTTCTATCATTAGAACTAGATTGATTATAAGGACATTAGAGCCCCATCAAAATAAAAGCTGTGTCCCAATTCGGAGGCTGCATTTGAAGAAAGATTGCATCACAGCGTCACGATTAGACTGATGCATCTTGACGTGCTTCTTCCAATGTGGCGAGGAAATGCATCCTTCTTTTCCCTGGAGCAACCGATCCCAAGTTTCATTTACACACCCGGTAACTAAAGCAAACAACACAGACAGATCGCCTGAGGACTACACTGTCAAACGGTTCAACTGTTAAATAAAAAACAAGGGCCTTAAAACCTCACTTTTTTGAGAAAAAAAAAAGTTGCTAGGCGACAGGATCCAAAGGTAAGGGCGAACACTGAAGGGCCACACAATCATAGATCATAGGCCTCCGGTGTTACCTTAATCCTTATTATTATTATCCTTATTATTTTCATGTAAATTTTTTCTCTCTTTAATTATTCGTTTTTTTTCCTTTACATATTATATTTATCAATTATTCAATCTCAAGTACTGTCAATATTTATTAATCATTTTAAGTATTTATTTTTTAATTAATGGATTGATTGGTTTTTTTGTTTTATTTTATTTACTTATTTATTTATTATTTTATTTATTTATTTTTTGTTTTAGTTTATTTACTTATTATTTTACTTATTATTTTATTTATTTATTTATTTTTTGTTTTAGTT
The DNA here is from genome assembly GCF_002814215.2 of Seriola lalandi dorsalis. Classification (NCBI taxonomy): domain Eukaryota; kingdom Metazoa; phylum Chordata; class Actinopteri; order Carangiformes; family Carangidae; genus Seriola; species Seriola lalandi. The sequence goes on from NW_019525465.1 coordinate 101,486, forward strand.
TATTTACATATTTCTTTCTTTCTCTTTAGTTGTGTGTGTGATGCTGTGTGTGGGGTGGGGGCTGTGAGGAGACAGAGGAGTGACCGGCTCTGTTCAATAAAATACAAAATGTCACTGACTCGCTTCATTTAATAAAACCTGAGGGCTGACTTCTTCTTCTCCTCTAGTTAAACGGTGCGAGCGACTTTAATTACATGTGAGAACCAGACTGAACCCGTCGCACAGAGACTGCACTGTAACCGGAAGGTCGCAGGTTCAAACCTCCGTCCTGCTGACGAGCAGAAGACTCCAGGAATGCTGCCGCAGCTCGAGGTATTTCTGTGTGTGTGTGTGTGTGTGTGTGT
>NW_019525465.1:101879-114796 GCF_002814215.2 Seriola lalandi dorsalis
TTTTTGAGAAAAAAAAAAGTTGCTAGGCGACAGGATCCAAAGGTAAGGGCGAACACTGAAGGGCCACACAATCATAGATCATAGGCCTCCGGTGTTACCTTAATCCTTATTATTATTATCCTTATTATTTTCATGTAAATTTTTTCTCTCTTTAATTATTCGTTTTTTTTCCTTTACATATTATATTTATTAATTATTCAATCTCAAGTACTGTCAATATTTATTAATCATTTTAAGTATTTATTTTTTAATTAATGGATTGATTGATTTTTTTGTTTTATTTTATTTACTTATTTATTTATTATTTTATTTATTTATTTTTGTTTTAGTTTATTAACTTAACGAGGTATTTATTTTTTGTTTGTTTATTTACTTATTATTTTATTTATTTATTGTTTTATTTATTATTTTATTTATTTATTTTTTGTTTTAGTTTATTTACTTATTATTTTATTTATTTATTTTTTGTTTTAGTTTATTTACTTATTATTTTATTTATTATTTTATTTATTTATTTAATTTTTGTTTTAGTTTATTTACATATTTTTTTCTTTCTCTTTAGTTGTGTGTGTGATGCTGTGTGTGGGGTGGGGGCTGTGAGGAGACAGAGGAGTGACCGGCTCTGTTCAATAAAATACAAAATGTCACTGACTCGCTTCATTTAATAAAACCTGAGGGCTGACTTCTTCTTCTCCTCTAGTTAAACGGTGCGAGCGACTTTAATTACATGTGAGAACCAGACTGAACCCGTCGCACAGAGACTGCACTGTAACCGGAAGGTCGCAGGTTCAAACCTCCGTCCTGCTGACGAGCAGAAGACTCCAGGAATGCTGCCGCAGCTCGAGGTATTTCTGTGTGTGTGTGTGTGTGTGTGTGTGTGTTTGTCTGTGTGTGTGTTTGTCTGTGTGTGTGCGTGTGTGTGCGTGTGTGTGTGTGTGTGTGTGTGTGGAGCGCGCTGACTCGGCGAGATCGGTGTGGTGGACCTAACTGGCTGGAATGCTGCCCGGCGCTGGAATGTGACCTTGCTCACACACACACACACACACACACACACACACACACACACACACACACACACACACACAGAGGGTATGAGGGTGTGTTAAGGTGTGTATGAGAGAGACATCGAGACCATTAGGATCTATTTTCTTCTTCAGCTTCTTCCAGCAGGTTCAGATTACTTGATAAATCAGATCGTCATCGTGTCTGATCAGCTGATCAGAGAGTCATAATCTCAGTATGACATAAACAGTGTGAAGGAACAAAGTGGTGATCAATGACCGGGAAATAAAGATGGACGACGTCTCCACTTCCTCCCACTGCACTGAGATGAAGCCGAGAGATCCTGGACACGAGCGCTGCCATCTTGAGCTGGTGACGTCACTTATCGAGGCTCCGCCCACACACCTGCTCGACCCAATGGTGCGTCAATCACAGCTGTCAATCATGACATCACACTGCCGTTTTAAAACATCAAATAACGAATTAAAACCAAACTTGTCCATTGAACAAACACCAGCGCGATAGGAACGACCTAAAGTGACTGGGAGAAGTTCGGCCCAAGTCCCACCCACTCACACAGAAGGGGGCGGGGTTTATCGGGGGCGATTGAGAGGTTTTGGCTTCACTTGTTCAGATGCTGCGTTGGTTGTCGTCCACTTTGTCGTTCGTCTGACAGGAAGTCCGACATGCGGCCGTAATCCTGTTCCATAGGATCAAACTCTCAAAGACAGCAAAGTAAATCCGGCCCACACCTGGCCCATGTGCTTGTTTTCTTCTGGCCCAGTACACGCTTGGTTCCACGGCCCAATTCTGGCCCATATACAGCACGACTGTCAGATGTCGATCCCACATCTGGACCACTTCTGGACGCACACACAGCTGTCAGACAACACCGGAGGATAACAGCTGAAATCTGCCCAGATGTGGACGTATATGGGCCAGACTCGCGCCGGGGAAGCTCGGGCATATGTTGGGCCAGACGTTTGATTTCACTCTCTGAGCTCCATCAATCATCATCATTATTATCATCATCATCATCATCATCATCATCGCCATTAGTGAAGGAGAAATCCATTTTGGAAACTTGGCTCCTCACAGTCAGAGTCTCCTCGTTAAAACAGGCCGAGCGAGGACGCGTTGATCGTCCTCCGCTGGACGTCGACTCTGCCACTCACATCTGGTGTGTGTTCTCCACTGTGTTACAGCTGTTTCTTCTCTAACGGTTGTGTGTGTGTGTGTGTGTGTGTGTGTGTGTGTGTGTGTGGTCACAGGACCTGCAGCTCAGACTGTGACCACAACATGAAAATCAACTCTTCCTGCTCAGGGACATGAACGCAGCACACGAGGTCCTGACAGGAAACACACCGTGACACGTTCAGGTTCATCCTTCCTCAGAAAACACCTCGTGTGTGTGTGTGTGTGTGTGTGTGTGTGTGTGTGTGTGTGTGTGTGTGTGTGTGTGTTCACATACCAGACATGCCACTGCTGCTTAAATGTGCTTGTGTTCACACCAGTCAGCTGACCCTAGCATGATCAATGTGTGTGTGTGTGTGTGTGTGAGTGAATTATCAAACAGATTGACTTTGTCGACAGAGACACAAAAACTGGTTTAAAACAAAGATAAACATCTGAACGAGTATTAAACTGTATTAATATAATTCCTGCACGTGTGTGTGTGTGTGTGTGTGTGTGTGTGTATAATCTCCTGTATGTGTAGTAATCTAGAAAAAATGCTCTTAGATTACAGAGCATATCTCCCCAGATTAGTGCCCTAGTTTTTCTGTTTATCTGCTTCATACACACACACACACACACACACACACACACACACACACACACACACACACACACACACAGTGGGAGAAATCAATTGTCCATCATCTGATCTGATCTTCAAAAATCGGCTTTCATGTGATTTGAATGAAATAAAACCACAGCGCTGCCTCTAGTGGTCAGAGACAGAACGACACAGCTGGACAGGCGTCCCATCATGTCTGTGTGTGTGTGTGTGTGTGTTTGTGTGTGTGTGTTCAGATGGCTGTTCCCATAGGAGCAGACTTCATATCCCATGATCCCGATGGAGCTACGAGTTGTGTGAGGAATCTGAGGAATGTTCACTGCTGCACATTCCTACACACACCTACCGTCTGTCTGTCTGTGTGTGTGTGTGTGTGTGTGTGTGTGTGTGTGTGTGTGTGTGTGTGTGTGTGTGTGTGTGTGTGTTCACTTATCAGAGAATTAGAAAGTGTGGCTGCAACTAATGATTCGATTAATCTGACGATTCTTCTTTGGATTAAATCGATAAATTTTCTGGTTAAATTTCAGAAAATGGTCAAATATTCTAATCACAGTTTCTCCAGGACGAAGCGTTCAAGTACCTTTCGTCTGGTCCACAATCCAAACCTCAAATATATTCAGTCTATGATAAGAAAGATGGAGACACTAAACTCTCACATTAGATGATTTATCAGTCGATCGACCAATCAACCAGCTCCAATCTGAAACCAATCAGTCGCAGGTGTGTTCAACATATACATTGATTTAAATATAGTTTATACAGTTATTAAAGGGTTTAGTTTCCACATTTAATCACTCAAAACACATCTGGAGGATCCTGGATCGATCCTGGACAAACCGCCTTTTATAACCGTCAGTGTTTCCTAAAAATCAATACTCATCAATACCTGTCTGTCTGTCTGTCTGTCTGTCTGTCTGTCTGTCTGTGTTAATGGCTCATTAGGCCTGTATGTTGTTCTGCTTCTTCAGACTCTGTCTGTTGTTGTTGTTATTAACTGTTAGTTTGTTTTATGCCTACGAATAAAACCTACTTTATTTACAGTTTATTAAATCATTTGTGTGACTGTTGTTAAAAATGTATTTAAATTTTATCTGTTTTTATACCTGAATCAGAATTATAATAATTAGAGAAATAAATAAGAAATTATTATATTAGAGTAGTTACTTTGTCAAGAGTAAAAGGAGAAACACACTTTCTCTCAGTCACACACTCGACCTCACACACACACACACACACACACACAATCACTGATCAGGTGTCAGTGTTTGTGTTTAAAGAAACCTTCAGTGACAGTGAGGAGACGAGGAGGGAGCTGCCGCCACCTGCTGGACGCTGTCACACACTGCAGAGATCGTTCTCTCACATCTCCTCAGTCCATCCGCCTCCATCCACATACAATAACACTTTAAATCTGAGGTCACAGCTTCACGTCCGACAAAAACATCACGTTTCCACCTTAGAAACAGCGAAAGTTCAAACATTTATAAATATAAAAAGATGCTGAAGCCGACTTCATCGCTGTGATGCACTGAACAAAACTCTGCAGCTCGGCTGTGAACCAGAACCAAGAGAGACCACATCAGTCCAGTTTAACTTCCTGTTTCTTCCTCCCCCTCCTTATATACAAAGGCCTTATTGGACGAGGACCGAGCGACATCGATATCTCGCTCATTAACTGTAGACGTCCTCAACACGGATCGTCTCCTGCTGCTGAACTGACGGGTCCAGCAACAGACACACAGTCAGACACGACCTGCAGCCTTCAACTCGCTCTGACCTTTGACCCGCAGCATTGCAGTGAAGTCACAACATGACGTTCACAAACAGACTCACAACCCTCAAACTTTTCTCCCTTCATGAACCAATGAGGCGACGGGATGAGGTCTTACCTGGCTCTGCAGGTGCAGCGATGGTGACGTCACCTCTGCGTTCTCTTCCTCCTCCTCTTCCTCCTCTCTTTCATCACTGTTTGCCACCTCCTCCTCTTCTATATCCTCCTCCATCTCACCCTCCTTCTCCTCCCCCTGCTCTTCTTCTTGCTTCACTTTGTCTCCTCCGTCCTCTGTCCGTGTGATCTGATTGGCTGTTTCAAGTTGGGTGGTGCCAAAAGGCTCAGACGGACAGGATTCGTCCTCGATGGTGACTATGGTTACTCTGACCTCGTCTTCCTCCCCATCATCCTCACCTCCTGCTCCTCCTCCTCCTCGGTGTAGAGAGGAGGAGAGGAAAGGGGAGGATGTGAAGGAGGAGGAGGCAGAGATCGGAGTGTGTCCACCAATCAGCTCTCTCTGCGCTTTGTATCTGAAGTCTTTCACCCTCAACCTCTCTAGTTCCTCTTCCTCCTCCTCCTCCTCCTCTTCTTCTTCTTTTCTCCTCCTGGATGAAGTTTGTACTGTCCTCTCCTCCTCCTCTCTCCTTTCATGACTCTCTCGCTCCATCTTTTCCTCGCTCATCTGTTTCGTTCGTCACACTGAGGTACAAAGACACATCCTGAGGAGACACAAAGGATCGACATCAACACACGAATGACAACAATCACAATAAAACTACAACAATCACAATCCTACTTCTTCTTAATTTAAGGTAAAAACAGTATTATGATGATCATTTAAGTATTATTTACATGCATTATAAGTTTATTTATTGTTTTATCAGAGCTCAAAGAAACCTTCAGGTATTTTGTTTTGTTAATAATTAAAACTAAACATGAATCAGTTCATTGTGATTTAAGAAAGAAAAACTGCAAATGATCAAATCTGAGAAGCTGAAACTGAAATATTTGGCATTACAGCATGAAAAATACTGATTATGCATATTCACATTAAAAGAAAAAAGGTTTTTACTGTGCATCACATTTTAAAAGCTATTGTGTCTAAAAGCTTAAACTCTTGGAGTCAGATAAATGCAGTGTAATGTCTGTGTTACAGGTAAAGTATCTGGAAGTATTCGCAGTTTATTCCCTGAAAAGCACTGAAACGTTACTAAAATACCGGTACCAGGCTTTAATACGGTTAAAAACCAAGATAAAAGTGGTAAATTAAAACAGACGTACCTTTAAAAACACAAACTTTCTCCTCCAGCTCCACCGGACTTTAATTTTTAAACACCAGAACTTTTATTTTTCTCTCCTTTCGTCCTCTTCTTCTTTATTCTTCTTCCCGGAAGCTTCAGTTCTTCAGCTCGAAACCGAACAACTCGACTTCAGAACAAACTTCTCCACCTCCAGGTTTATGTTTTTATGTGTTTTCATGACTAACTAGAAACAAAAACCAAACTTCCTCCGCTTCGGTTGTTTCTCTTCTTGCACATGGAGCTTTGTTTGACGCCGGCTGATGACGTATTACTTACGCACTACGCGCCGTTCCGTGATTTTTCTTTTTCTTTTTCAAACAAACTGTGATTATTCTCAACAAAGGCAGAATACAACTTTAAATCATTCACGTTTTATTGTTGTAATAGTTGATTAAAAAAAAAAGTTTAATATTTGTTGATTTCATCAAAGAAATTACTCGAAAATACAAATAAATAACAATTTATTCACAAACACCAGTGAAACTACAGCACAGATCATTGGTACCAATCCCTGATAATGTACCATTAATTAAGGGCTTATAAGTTAATTAATGGCTTTATTAATGGTTAATAAATCATTTACCAACGCTTTATACATCAGTTAAACACCTGACGACAACTTTTTGGTTGCCAGGTTGTGGAAAATCCTCCACCAGCACATTTTGTGTTCTGGAAAACAGCTGCAGGACATCTGGACCACAGTTTATGTGTAAACTGATTATTAATATCTTTTCCAGACGATAAAATGGTCAGTCCATTGGAGAGGTTTCCCTTTTGAATTAAAACATTTTGACCTGATGATGGCGCTATATTTAAAGTTTTACGGATCACCAAATTCTTACAGTTCATCCTGATGGGAAAATAAATGTCTGGACCAAAGTGGTGGATCGCCGGACAGACAGATTATCATAATAAATATAATCAAAAAATATATGCATATGTTTTTTAAATGGGACAGTCAAGCAATTCAATTCTCCAGACAGAAACAGAAACAACGTGCGGTGAGTTGGAGGAATAATACTTTATTAATTAGTAGTTAGATTATATATATCAAATATTAACTACATACATACATAAATAGATACACAAACATACAAATATCCTCATATTAACAAAGTTGGCACCGCAGACTTTTCCCAGTGAGTCAGACACTGTTGGTTTGAATCAGAGACACTTTAAATATCTCCTCGTCTAAACTATTCACTCTGTTTTTAAACTATATGATTCTCAGTGATTTAGCATTTTTAATTTTTTTTTTAAATACAATGATAATTATAATAATGATATAATTCCTATTTCAATCAGGCCAGATGTACAGATTCCTCAGCTTGGTTAGTGAAGTTAAAGGTGCAGAATCAAAGAGGAATTTAAGAGGAAACAGGAAACACCCGGCTGGGATTCAGTCACGTCACTTACCATAAACACTGCAGAGAAGACGGGGTAGTTATTCTTTAAATCTCATTACACATTCATGGATGCATACATTTATTTCCTTCACATGTAAACTACTGATGTGGCAGCGCTCAGAAGGCCCAGGGAGTCCATGCATGTGACGGTTCATGCTTGAACCTCGGGAGGCTACAACTTATTCTTCATGCTTTATTTTCTCTGGGACACGATTTATAAAAAGCTTTGTGATGTCTGGAAAAGAGGTTTAACACGGGAGACTCTTGCTGAACTTTATTTTGGAACGAAGCCTACAGGAAAACAAAGCTCTGAATGGATAGTGTCTGAAAGCTTCACAGGAGCTTCACTGGAGCTCGTTCGAAGGCTGCGTAACGTGTGTGAACTTCATATTAGGGTCTGATCCCTTTGTCTGGCTTCAAAATAAGAGTTAGCAACCGCAGAAATCTGGGGTTATAAATGTTACGTGTGTGATAATTAGTCATAATCAATAATAATCTGTTTCGTCGATGAATTGTTTCAGTAAACGTGTCCATGATACAAACTGGAAGAAGACGTCTTTGACTTTAGGAAGTCTGTGTATTCAACGGGTGCGACGACACCTGAGGCTGTCGGCTTCTAGATATCACAATGCTGAAGACAAACACCTGGTTGCGGCACATGGAGTCTCTGCCTGTAGAGAAGAAAACGCTGCATGACTGAGAACAGAAGGAAAAGTAGCCTGTACCTGCCGCGCCAAGAACACCTGCTGTATTTCAAACAGTTCCCACTTCTTTCCAAGTAAGTTCTGAAATGTCAAAATTAATTATAAACTAAATGAATTTCCCAGTTGTGGGATTAATAAAGTTAATCTAATCTAATCAATTCCAACTGTTGCACCATCACCATCAAACAAAAGAGGATGGTTATGCGATATTTGAATAAATGGCAGGAAATGATGCACAACTCGATTAATTAAATGCCAGAATAGAAAAGTTGTGACTGACTGACGCTGCTAGCATGTTCCCAGCTGGGTAGTGTGTTAGCGTTAGCATCCCTGCGTCACATCAACGAGCCTCTAACGCCAAATATTTTTGCAGGGATGCGTGGACGAGCATCTGCAGCTTACCTGAGGACCAGAGTGTATCCTTAATATATTTCATATTGGAATGCACTTTGTAATTATCACTTAGATCAACAGTGTTTAATAGAAAAACGCCGGGGAAGGTTTATTCTTCATATTTTAGTGCCTTCAAAAAAAGACAAATTAAATTAATCTTCATACTTTAACAAAGCCTCTCAACCTTCAGAGAAAAGGAAACTGTCTGTGCTTCATATTGGAATGTGACCTCCTTTGTTTCTCCTCCTAAACTTGAGAGTTGTGCCGAGGAACGCATCTTTCTTCCTCTATGAATTAGAGCCTCCACTTCATATTGGAATGTGTCCACTGCCTTCTACCCCCAGTACAGAGGGGAAGGTTCTGCACAGAGTTCATGTTGGAACGCGGCCGTCGATCTCTCCTGTTATCTCCAGCTCGGCCTCGCGGCCTTGACCGAGTCTCTGGAGTGAGAGGACTTGTCGGAGAAGCTGCCGCTGTCGCTCCGCCGGTGGCCTTTAGGAGGAGCCAGCGAGTCGTGGAGGGGGGAGCGAGGAGACGCCCTGATGCTCTGAGACCTCCTCAACGGGGAGGAGGAGGAGGAGGACGGGTTGAGGAGGTCTGAAGATCTGGAGGCGGTGGAGACTCTGACTGAGCCTGTTCGGGTGAAAGGCGACGAGTTGCCGGGCGGGGCGACGGAGGAGGAGGAGGAGGTGGTGGTCTTGGGGGAGGGTTTATGGGAGGAGTCTGAGCCAGTGTGGGGGGAATGAGGAGGAAGAGCGGTGTGGGTCCGTCTGAAAGAAAAGGAGGCGGTGCTTCGGGCGAAACCCGGAAGCGGCGATGATGACGGGGTAGCGGCTTTGTGCAAAGGGGTGGCAGGAGCACTGATGCTGCTGCCTCCTCCTCCACCTCCTTCTTTGGCCTGAGAGAGCGCTCGCAGCGTGGAGCGACACATCTTCTCCTCCGGCTGGGGTTTGGGTTTGGTTACAGGTTTTCGGACGGACGGCTTCCTCTGCAAGTCCTGGTTCTGAGGACCTGAGATCTTCTGGTCTTTCGCGTCTTTGTGGATGCTGGATCGTCGGGAGGAAGGAGCAGTGGAGGGCCTCTCTCCACGCCGGAGGGAGGCGCTGCTGTTGGGGTTGGAGACGGTCAGACTGGCGGGCGCCGCGGTGCTGGAGGATCCCCGGTGGTGGGCAGGAGGCTTCTCGGGACGGCTGGTTCGGGAGATGGGAACAACACGCCTCATGCCCTGGTTCTCGGAGGTGGTGAGAGTCCTGACGGGTCTGGACTTGTTAGCGGTGGAGGCGGAGCTTGTGGTTGCGTTGGGTTTCGACGCCGTGGGTCGGGTTTTTGAGGTTAAGGTGTTCCTGGTGGACGGTTTGGACAAAGTTGCTGGTTCCGCCTTTCTGTTGGTGGAAGCGTTGCTTCTTCCCCTGTCGTTTGTTGATTGTTCTGGGCGGGTCTTCTCATCTCTTGTGTCATTGGTGGAGCCCTCTGCTTCTTCCCTGTGATTGGCCGGTTCCTTACCCTCCTCTGAGGCATCTGTGGTGAGAGCAGGCGCTCCATTGGCTGATGCAGGCTCTGCTGGGCGCCACCTGGGGGAAGAGACTTGCCGTGACGGGTCGTCACAGCGGGAGACAGGCACTGGTTGGCTGCTGATGGGTACAGGCACTGGCTTTTCATTGGCTGGCTGAGGTTCTGTGGGCGTGTGATTGGCTGAGGCGGAGGAAGCTGGCTGGTTTCCTCCCTGATTGTCAGTCCGACACGGATCCTTATCAGTCCGTACATGTGCGTTGTCCGTGTGTGCGAGTTCGCCGGCCGCCTCACACACACCTGTCACACACCAGACAATCACCGGCTCCTCCTCTTCGTCTCTTCCCACCTCAGATTTTTCTACATTCCCAGTCTGGGATTCGTCCGCTCCCTCTTCCTCTTCCTCCAGATCCGTGATGAACACGTCGTCCTCGTGGCGACCGGTGTGATGCCCTTCGTCACGACCGGCCGAGGTGGCGACCTTGTCAAACACCCTCAGCTCAGGCACCAGCGTGCACGTTTCTAAAACCACAGACATGCCGCCTGGCGCGTCGCAGTCGAAGCTCTCGTCGCTGCAGGTGATTCGTCCACTAACGTCCCGACCGGCTTTATTCGACCTCGGCGGTTCCTCCCTCGTCCGGCTGCTAAAACCGAGTCGGTCGTCGCCGTTGTTGTTGTTGTGGTCAGATTGCTGGTGTGAATCAGAGGTAGGTTTCTTTGTGGGATCGACGGCGTCTGCTGGAGTCTGGGGAGCAGCGTAGCTGAGGTAAGTGGTTGTTGTGTGATGTGCGTTTGTCTCGGGAGCTGACGAGGGGGTTTGTGGTGCGATCTCGCCCGACTGAGGCTGCTGGTTTTGGGGGAAGCTGCATGTGGTGACCCCTGGACTTTGGGGCAGAGTCTGAGGGGAAGGTTTAGGCGAGGCCGATCGAAGAGCTCCTCCTCCTCCTCTCTGCTGGCCGATTTTGGGGTCAGAGGCCGCCATTCCTAGGAGCGTGCTCAGCTCGCGCTCGGCAGCAAGAGACGGCGAGCTGGATGGAGAGTTCCGGGAACGTCGTAAACTCCCTGAGCGCCCCAGAACACTGTTGTTTAGGGGTGAGCGGGGGCGGGACTTCGGGGTCAGGAGCTCCATCAGCAGCCCGGCCTCGTCGTGTCGTGACATGGCAGCTGACATGTCCGTCTCGCTGCTGCAGCGCAACCTGAAGCTTCCAGACACCTACAACAGGATCACACAGTGGAAATCGATCACTAATCAAGCAGTTTGAGCGTCTTTGTGTTTCGGCGTTTGGTTGTGAGTCGTCCTACCTCCTCGCCACCGGCCCAGGAGTGCCTCTTCTGCTCCTCCAGCTCCTGCAAGCGCCGGCGGCGTGCGGCCTCCTTAGCCTCCCGCTCCACGTTCTCCTGTAGAGACAGAAAGACATTACGTTTCTATTCAGGTGGCAGTAGAGTTCCTGCTGACTTAAACCGCAGCTGCTGAAGTGGATGTTGAAGTGTAAATGTGTGTGTGTGTGTGTGTGTGAACGTCTGCGTGTTCGCGCACCTTGACGGCGTGGCTGAACCTGGAGCAGAAGGTGTGAAAGATGCCGAAGCAGTCGTCGAGTCTGAACGCGTCTCTGTCCTCACAGAAGAAGTCGATCAGCTCGCTGCCTTCCTTCCTCAGCTGCTGCCGACTCCCCCGCAGCGAACACAGAGACGAGGTCGCCGCCTGAGGAAAGAGAGACGCGGCCATGACAACTTTCACAACAAAAACAAACTAGAGTGGGACTCAGGAGAGCTTCAGGAAAGTGAATAAAGTCAATATGGAGTCTCAAAAGACAGCACACAACTAATGATGGCGAGGTGCTGCTGCGTGCTGAGGTGTGTTTACCTGCAGGAAGCCGTCCAGTTGCTGCAGCAGCTCCGTGTCTCTCTGGACGTTCTCCTCTACTGAGCGCGTGCGAGACATCAGCCACTTGAGTTCAGCGTCCAGCGTTTCCAAGGAGATTCTACACAACAAATAAATGAATCATGAAAAACAATATTTTTTTAAATAATCTCTCTGAACGAAATAATGTCTCGTTGTATTTTTTTAGTCAATAGACTTTAAAAACATTCTTTAAATGATAATAAAGGAGTTCTGTTTGATCAGTGAACGCATCACTGAACAGGGTCAAGAGGTCAGATTGTCTGTATGAAGAGTTCAGCCCCCGAGAGAAGAAAAACAACCACAGAGATGAAAACTGAAAGAACAAAGAGATGAAGAGAGATGAAGAGAGAGACGGAAGGGAGATCTGCTGTAATGCTGGAGAACAGGCAGAGGGCGCTGTTGCAGAGCGAATGTCTCTGAGCGGTGAACCTGCAGTGACGCCTCACCTGGCTGCCGCCTGGACGTGACTCAGCTTCAGAGGAAACTCCAGCAGCCGCTCGTCTTTCTTCTGAGCTTCCTGGAGGAGAAGGAGGAAACATGTCATCATGTCTGACGTCTCGCCACGATACTATCGACCTGCACGAGCGGCGGCGTTGTTACTGACCAGAGCGACGAAGTGCAGCAGGTTCATGCCCGGTTTGTTGGCCTTGGTGTCGGCCAGAGACAAGAGGGACGACAGCTTGAAGCCCACGGCGTTTCCCGCGTAACCTCCCTGCAACGACACAGCCGTTACACACACATCACATCTGAGAGGTGTAGTGTCTATAGTCTGCATGTATGTTATATACACACACATGCATATATGATACTGCCAGACACTGTGGAATAACATGATTAACATTAAAGCTACTTTAAGCTTTCTATACCATCCTCCCTCCTCCTACATCTTCATCCATCTCTCTCTGTTTGTTTATTTCCTAATTGTTCATTAATGCAGTTTTTTCCACTCACAGCGTTGAGGATGTTTCCAGCCTGCAGCACCAGGTGGAGAACAGCATGGAGCTCCTCACAACACATTAACTCTGGAGGAAAAACAGAGGGAGGGAGAGAGAGGGAGAGAGGGAGAGAGAGAGAGGGAGAGAGAGAGAGAGAGAGAGAGAGAGAGAGAGAGAGAGAGAGAGAGAGAGAGG
>NW_019525465.1:115158-118560 GCF_002814215.2 Seriola lalandi dorsalis
GGGAGAGAGAGGGAGAGAGAGAGAGAGGGAGAGAGAGGGAGGGAGAGAGAGAGGGAGAGAGAGGGAGGGAGAGAGAGAGAGGGAGGGAGAGAGAGAGGGGGAGAGAGAGAGAGGGAGAGAGAGAGACGTCTTCATTTGCATCAACGGACAAATAAAAAACATCACGTGCTGGAAAAACACTTTCACACACACAATAAAAAAAGAGCTTATAATCCTAAAATCCCTGTGTGCACCTCAGTGTGTGTGTGTGTGTGTGTGTGTGTGTGTGTGTGTGTGTGTGTGTGTGTGTGTGTTAGCAAGTGCAAGGTTAGTTATCAATTCAGACAAGTTATCAAGTTCACACACACACTGCTATAAATAGTCCATTGTGTGAAGTGTGTGTGAAGTGTTAGTGTGAAGGCAGGAGAGAGTTTCATCTGCAGCGAAGATGGAGACAAAACAAACCAGCGACTCTGGAAGTCTCTGTTTTTATTTTCCACATGTTGTTGCATGAAAAGACAAAAGTATTTAAAGGCTCCGGTGCTAAAACAGCATGAAGCTCAGATTCTGCTTCACTGAGGGAACTCAAACATATCGTAGCTTCTTAGCCGTGTGTAAACATCCAGTTTTATTTTATTTTATTCATTAACCTGGAACTCGCCTGATTTCATCACCGTGTAAGTCGATATGGTGAGTTAAAGTTTCTAGGTTTTAAAGAAGCCTGTTGCTTGTTTCCTGTTTCAGTCGGTGTCGGTTTCTTTGAACCGTGACGACCATCGTTTCAGTTGTTGAAGCTGCCAAACACAGACGTGTGATGCTGAGAGAGCTAGAGACTGTGGCGTCCTGATGCAGGGGCGTTACCTGTGGCGGCAGAGCGGAGGATCCTAATGTCTCGCTTCATGACCTCGCACGCCGCGGGAAACTCCTCCTTCAGCAGCATGGACTCGATACGGACGGGGTAACTACAGAGAGAGAGAGGGGAAGGAATTAATGAGCCGCTTTTTATATGAGGGCAAGCTCGCGAATACAGGAAGGAGGCAGCTTCATGCTTCAGTCTTTTCGTTCTTTCCACCATCTGCTGCTGCAACAAACTCTCTGAGAGCGTCAGAGCTCCGTGAGATCCTGAAGGAGACGCTGCTCCGTCTGTTTTCAAGTCTTTATTCTTTGAGTGGATCGATGACTTTCACAAAACGAGGACTGTTGGAGTTGAGGTGCGGGCGTCTCACCTGGGGAGCTGAATCAGCAGGTACACGAAGGAATCGGCCAGTGAGAGCTTCGAGACGTCGCCTCGGTACGACTTCAGCTTCTTTACCTGCAGGAGAGGAAACACATGAAGAAGAAATACCACCATGATGAAGTTAATTGAAGTTAAGGTCTTTCTTATTTGAACTGAACTGGACCGAACGAGCCAATAGGTCGTCTGTTTATGACCCATAATTACGTTTTATAGTTAGTGACCTCTAGTGGCCGTAGTGATTGTGACGGGAGCAACGTCTCCATATCCGACCAATGAACCTTCCTTTCCCTCAAACCAATCAATTGCTTGGATGCCGTTCTTTAAGTATCATCAACCCACCTCCTCCCCATCACCACGACAACCTCCATCATGTGTCCATCAACCTTCTCCCAACCTCCTGTGTGATTCTCAGTAATTTGATTCGATTGACTTCGTAGGGTTCGTTCGTTTCGTTCGCAGGGTGAAGTGTGTGTGTGTGTGTTCATGTGTGCGTCACCTCTTCTGTCTCCGGCAGCAGTTTCAGCAGCTCCCTCAGAGGCTCCGCCCCATAAGACTCACTGTTGCCTTGGCGAATGTCGTCTACTATCGTCTGATTGGACCTGGAGAGGAAGGAAGGTTTTACTTTACAACTTTTGGGAAGTTCGTCGCTGAGGTACAAGAAGACCGAACGACTGTTGAGGAGCCTCAGCAGCAAAAACCTGAAACCAGTTCCTGCTTTAGACCCAGCAGCTGTCAGTCATCCTCCCTCACGCCTGTATGTCTCTCCCAGTGTTTGGTAAGCATCAGTCTGAACACAGTGTCAACACAACACAAACACATTCAGGACACTTTCTCCCTCCAGTTTTACATAACCACTGAAAACCTCTGTGGTGTCAAGACGCCATCTTGTTTCACGGTCTGCGTGTGTTGAAACCATCGGAAAACGTAAATGAAGTGAAAGGGTTGGATTTTCATTTTAAACACGCGTTGAAGGTCTTTTCCTTTTTTAGTGTCTTTGTGATGGTTTCAGTCGTTTTGAGTCTCGTTTGTTTTTTGTCTGTTTGTGATCGTTTTTCTATTTTCTGGTATTTTTGTGTCCTTGCGTTCGTCTTGCATCGGTTTGGAGTCGGTCTGCATCTTTACGGTCACTGAGCTGTCGTGTGCTCATTCTGCATTGCTTTGCATCTTTGTGACCATCTTGTGTCTCTTTGTGGTTGTCTTGTTTCTTATTGTCGTCATTTTTGTGTCTCTCTGTTCTAACTTTGCTTCTTCTTCTTGTATTCAGCATTTGGCGTCTCTTTCAGTGACTCACTGCAGGAGGAGCCCAGGGGCCTCCTGGACTCTCGGGCCCCGCAGGCTCCTTCAACGACCCATCCGTGGTCGTGAACCCTTTCCCTCTGACGTGACGTGGAATCAAGTCACAACATGCCGGCATCACCGCACCTGTTTACCCATAACACCTGGGGATGAGGGCGAGGAGACACATCACGCCATCTCCCTCTCTCTCTCTCCCTCTCACACACATTCACATCCATTTAGTGACACATGTTTTTATAACCAGTGTTTGATCCAGACTGATGCACATGCACCAAAATCAACCGTCCAGAGTCACCGACAGCTGTGAAGCCACGTCTTCAGCGGAGGAGACGTTTCTCTCGCGCTGCTGATTTATCCACTTTGTTCCATTTCATCGATGCACCGACTTCGCACTTCGCTCCTACGTTTCCACTCTGTCTTTTATGGGAAAGTTAAAAGTCTGCATAAAAACAGATGGATGGAAACACACTTTGTGATGTCCTCAACTCAATCTGTCGAGAGTTTGCTCTGCTCATATTTCAGAGAAAGACGCCTTTAAACCAAGACTGTTTTGTTGGTGCATCAGGGATCTAAACCAGAGCCACTTAAACCTTCAGTCATGAATCTATCAGGCTTCCTCAGACTAAAACTCTTCTGTAACGCAGCTCCCTGCAGCTGGGGAGACGCCTCTGACCCAACACTCACCTTCCTGGAACATGCATTATTTGTTTTCAGAGGTGATTTGATTAAATTGTGAAATGTTTATTTTGTAAATCTTGTCGTTTGTCTGTCGTCAGATTTACCTCTTGAACTGTTTGAGGAAAATCCCGATGTTCATCCCTCGCTTAGAGTCCAGAATGGAGATCTGGTAGAGAGACATAGAGGGACACAGGGGGGAGGGAGAGAGAGAG
>NW_019525465.1:119437-120228 GCF_002814215.2 Seriola lalandi dorsalis
GGTTTTGTCCGGTTGCCTTCGATATCAGAAAATCTCAAAGGAGGAGAAGGAGGAGACGTCGGCACGGCGACGGCCACGCCCTCCTCTTGGAGGGAGAAACCCTGCCTCTCATTGGCCGAGGAGACGCTGGCCATCACGTGCATTCCTGCGGCTGATTGGACGGGAGCCGAGAGGGGAGGTGAGGGGTTTGGTGGCGGACAGGTTGGTCACCGAGGGGATGGGCGACCATGGTGACGGGGGGAGTGACGATGATGAAGATGGGTCATCGCTTTAGGAGCATCACAGGTTGCTGAAGGGTCAAAGGTCAAATCCAGAGGTCGGGAGACGCATGGGACCAGAGCGGGAGAGAAAAGAAAAGAAAAACTTTAGTAAACTTTTGTTTAAAGTTTCTCAGTGTCACAGTTGGTTCTTTTAATTAATCCCCTCATTAATATTTTATATATTTAACATTTATTAACGTTTGATCACATGTGGTGATGATGTCAGAGCAGGAGGAGGAGCTGCAGAGGTGAACGACTCGGAAAAATCCGACTCACACCGACTTTCACACTGAGTCAGCGTCTGTGTCAATGTGTGTGTGTCACTTTCAAAAGTGCCTTGTAATTAGATAATAGTTAATCAAACATTAATAACATTACGCAACATTAAACATTTGCTTTTGTGTGTTTGTGTGTTTGTGTGTGTCATTGAAACTTGATGTGTTTGTTTTCTCTGTGTGATCAAACAGCACCACACACACACACACACACACACACACACACACACACACACACACACACACACACACACAC
>NW_019525465.1:120988-123659 GCF_002814215.2 Seriola lalandi dorsalis
TGTGTGTGTGTGTGTGTGTGTGTGTGTGTGTGTGTGTGTGATGTTACATAACTTAATCTCACATCTCTGTTTGATCGCCCGATTTCTTCCTTCAAACCACCAACGTAATCGTGTTAACAACCCAGGATGCCCTGTGTGTGTGTGTGTGTGTGTGTGTGTGTGTGTGTGTGTGTGTAGTAATGTAGTAATTTTAATGCTGCCTTACTCGTGGGCAAAAGTGACACTGAACACACGCCTCAGATCTCTGCAGAGGAATCTGACGCACATCCAGTTCATGAAGCAGCTATTACATCATTTTATACTTATTCTTAATTAGTTTCTGTTTCTACAGTTTGTCTTTTCCTTGTTTGGATTCGCTCACAAACTTAGTTTTACTCAGTGATTGGAGTGTGGTGGTTTTCCTGAGCTGAATTTACCAGAACGTGTTTATAATCGATTAAATACCTGAATTGATTTGATCAGTTTGATTCATTTACTGAAAAAGGAAAACAAAGTTAAAATTAACTGAATTTTCGAAGGAATTTGGTGAATTGTTCTTTCATCGTAGAGACAAAGCAGTGACAGTGAGAAATGTGTGTGTATGTGTGTGTGCTGCCATGCGCTACCGTAGCAACCGGTCAGAGGGCCACTGATCGTCATGGTAACAGAACGGGTTACAAACAATGAAAGTTTGTTTACTTGGCAGACAACAAAATCGGGGTCACTGTTGGTGTGTGTGTGTGTGTGTGTGTGTGTGTGTGTGTGTGTGTGTCTCCTCACTCATTTCTCCCTGCTTGTTGTATGTTGTTGGTAAATCTCTCTCTCTCTTTTAACAGTTTATCGTCGGTGACTTAAACTCGAGTGACAATGACATCATCCAATCACACGACTCGGACAGTAAAAATAGACCGGGGTGAAGGCGATGACCCGGTTCACACGAAGGACTCTGATTGGATAACGGGGTCGTGAGGTTGATGAGGAATCAGAGTGTGACATGTTTGTTACCACTACTACTGTAACTAGTTCTACTATTACTACTATAACCACAGGCTTTACTAGTACTCTTGCTTCTACTACTGTTACTACAAGTACCATTCGTGCAACTAGTATTACTCCTACTACTACCACCACTACTGCAACTATTACTTCATTACCACGACCAAAAACTACTACCAACCAAGCTAGTACAACTACTGCTGTTCTGATGAATTACTGAATGAGCCAAAGAGTCATGACATGAATATAAAAAAACACAAACGACCAAAAACAGATGCAAAACGACCACAAAGAGACAGAAAACAACCACAAAGAGACAGAAAACAACCACAAAGAGACAGAAAACAACCACAAAGAGACAGAAAACAACCACAAAGAGACAAAACAACCACAAAGAAACAGAAAACAACCACAAAGAGACAAAACAATCACAAAGAGACAAAACAACCACAAAGAGACAAAACAACCACAAAGAGACAAAACAACCACAAAGAGACAGAAAACAACCACAAAGAGACAGAAAACAACCACAAAGAGACAGAAAACAACCACAAAGAGACAGAAAACAACCACAAAGAAACACAACTACAAAAGAGACAAAATAACCATAAAGATTAAGACTTACATTATCATGTTTAGTTCAATGTTACGCATGTTAACCATGTTAGCGTAGCATGTTGATGTGCTAATATTTGCTAATTAGCACAAAGAGCAGCTGAGGCTCATGGGAATGTGTTTAGTTTTGCAGGTATTAACAAAAATATGGGACAAATACCAAAACTACCAATGATTTTAATTACCATTTAATGCGCTCATTATTTTCATTGATGAATCATTCCAGAAATATTCAATTTACTAACAAGAAAGAACAATAAAAGCTGCAAATTCTTGAACCTGAGAAAAACAAAATCAAATATTTGTCATTTTTGCTTGAAAATGACTTAAACGATTAATTGATTAACATAATAGTCGGTGATTGATTTTAAACTTTGCACCTGTAATACTCATCCTGAGTTGGGACATGAATGATCGACCTGATTAGTCCCTCCAGCTGCTGTCACGACTTTCAGCTGGCATCAACACCCCGGCTGGTGATGTGGCTCAGCTTCAGATGCATGCTGGGTAAATCTGCTGTGCACTCATTCAGAAAAAAAAAAAAAATCTAATTGTGCCTGAGCTGAGCGGCTGAAACAAACCAACTCCTCCACCAGCGTTCCTCCGCCGACCCAGTTATGATCCCCCCCCCATACATCCATCTCCTGCTTTTGCTCCACATTCCCACAATGTCCTGACCTCAATACAGAGAGTGAGTGAGTAACGTACAGTGACGGCGCATGAAGAATCCCTCCTCCACCTATTTTGTCCTCTAATGATTCTCCTGACAAACTGTCGTCTGAGCGGCTGCTTCACGGTTTCCATAATAAAGTGAAGAGCTGTCAGCTGAGAGTCTCTCTCTCTCGGAGGAAACGTCAGAGAAACGCCTGTTAACGCTGAACAATGAGCCGAGAGCTGGTCGGACAGGATGGTTGTGGTTTTGTCTGTGGACGTGTTCGGCTGCAGTTTGTTCCCAGGATGAAATTAACAGGTAAAAATGAACTCCACAGGTTACGCTGTCAGAGATACTCTGACCAAAATCCTCTTTTTACCATCAAAAACTCCTAAAGTTTAGACTTCGAACGCGTCTGGTAAAAGCTGC
>NW_019525465.1:123929-127726 GCF_002814215.2 Seriola lalandi dorsalis
AAAGTGATGCTAGCTGGTTAGCATGCTAACTTCTATGTTGAACTCGCAACGTTTCTTCCAGACTGGTAAGTAACCGCTGCCGATGCTAACGTTAGCGATAGCAAAAGCTTACATATAGCTCCTTAAATTACATTATGCTGATTATAACTCTGTACTTTTTTTTATTGAAATAAGATTTCAAATACAGGACCTTTACTTGCAATAAAATACTTTTTGGTACTTTCACTTAAGTAAATGACTCAGTCCCTGTTAGCTGTTAGCCTGTTAGCCCTGAGATAATACACATGTAGCATCAACACGATGTTATGAGCTTTATGTCGCCTATAGCTTCATATTTTTGGAGGATAATGAAGCATATTTTAATCCCCACTCGTGTTCGTGTGACAGATGCTCAACATCCAACACTCGAAATACATTCAGACGTCTGAACATGGAATATACTCCACGCCACGATGTCAGCTCTCTATAGCAACGACCACGGAGCTGAACTGAGAAGCCAACATGTCCGCCAGTGAAAGTGTACGGTACAACTCACACGCTCATTTGTTCACCCACACAAAAGTCACCGCAAACCTGTTAGAGAAATAATGAAATGACAAATATTTACACTACATATTCATTTGACCTCTGCTCTGTCACACACACACACACACACACACACACACACACTCCCTGCATACAAGCCTTTTATTAAACACACAACATGACCTCATACTTTCTCTCTCTCTCTCACTCATACACACACACACACACACACACACACAGGGCTAATGCTCTGCCACCCGCAGTGACTCACACTCTGTGACACGTTATCATTAAACCAGAGACCAGGACAAAAACGAAGATCATCTGGAGCCGATATGAAGTTTTCTCGAACGTCACAGTGAAATAATGTTGATCGTGTTAATGTGAGAAAGGTTCAAGTCTCCTCATTATGTCTTGTAACTGGATGTTTAAAGCTCCATATTTTCTTCTTCTTCTGTGTTTTATTTGAAGTGTTGATCCATAAGAAGATATAAAAACCATCTCAGTGTAGTTTTACATCTCCTCTCTCAGGCTTCTCTCTGGAGCTCTAGTAACAACAGGTCGGTGAGCCAATCAGGAGAGAGGAGGCTCTGAGCCTCTCTTCTGATTGGCTGACTGTTTTCTGAGTGAGCCAATAAAAATAAAGTAGATTTAAGGTAAAAACACTCAGAGAAACCAAATCCTGCAAGGTTTGGATGGTGGGTCCAGGTGGGCAGGGCTTGGTGACTGCTTTGTTGTGACATCACAAAGTTGCAGAAGTCCTGACGGCTGGTTTTAAGGCTCAGTTTCTGAATACAGGCTGTGTGCATTTCTCTGTGGACTGAGGCTTTGATACTTTCACAGTATTAATATAGAAGCTAGAGCTGATCTATAATCACACTACACATGGACACACACCTTTACACTGGACGGGACTTAAAGTCACATGCATGTTTGTTTATGGTTTAATCACTAAGTCTGTTTCCACTGCACTTTGTTGCATTTTCTGCAATATTTAAACTTTTTTTTCTGCAGCGTTTCCAAACTGAAAATGTGAATAAAAACCAGACACAGACACTTTATGATAGTAAATCTATAAATCAGCTGATTAACTAATAATAAAAATAATTGCTGGTGGAAATTTTCCACAGCTGTGGGGCAACTATTTCTGCCTATTCTTCTTCTGCACATCACAAAACTGCCACCTGCAGGAGTTTCCAGGTGAGTCAGCGGCTGACAGGTGTGTCTCGAGCCGAGTCAGTGAAAGCAGGTGACAGAGGTGAGCTGCTGAACACCGTCTACAAACCGTCACGTTGGAACCAAAAACACCACGTTCGCCCTTTAACTCTCTGCTGTCAGTCACGTTAATGCTTTTTCCGACGTGCTGCAGTCGTTCAGTTCAGGCCTGAAGTTTCTCCAGTGACTCCGTGGAAAAAAAAACAACAAAAAAAACCAAAAAAAACACAGCGTCTGGGTTTTTAATATGAAACTAATATGAAGGTTTTGGTGAGACGGGACAAAATAAGTGCTGGTTTGCTGCACGGACGAGACACCCAGACCCTGCTCTCTAATCCCCGGTGGTTGACACTGAGGTCGGCGTCAGATAGTTTCCAGCCTGAGCTGCACACATCCTCCATCACAGTGACGTCCGAGCGCCGCCTGCCAATACACTGCAGAGTCTCTGCAGGTGACGCGCTTATGTAACGCTTCATCAATTATTCCTCTTTTAAACGAGCTGCTTATAAACAGGACTGTAGACAATATATGAGCGTGTTTAGTAATTTCAAAATAATGGTTGAATAAAGTGCAGCAACTGTCACATGATCATTTAAACTGTTTTTATTAAGTCGATAATTAAGACACTTCTGTCATTTCTTCTTTAAAGTCTGATCACTGAGGTTCCAGGTGAAGATTAACACACACATTTCACTCCATCACTTGTTCACTTCTGCACAGAGTAATTGTGGCTTCACACAGAAATTAGAGTCAAATGTTCAGTTTTATCTCTCGTGTCATTTGTTCTTCATCAGTTTGTATTGTATTAACTCATACTGTGAATCTGTGACGGCATTTAAGATTTTGCAGATGAATTATCTTCAGATTATTCCTCCTGCAGCACATTATATCAATAACAATCTTATGACTATATATATATATATATAGTACAGGTGCACATATATATATGTGAAATATGTGGAGCTCCCTTTGTGCTCCACAGTCTGACTTTTTATTCAAATTATGTATAATCTTAAATATTCCTCTATGAATTTAACGAGCCATTTAAACATAAATGTGATACTTTAATACTGTGATTTGCAAAAAAAGGAATTTAACTGTTGTTTATTTCTGTTCTTTTCTTTATGTTTTCACATCTGTCCATCAGCTGACGGAAAAGAAACTGTGACCAATTATTACTATAACATCACCGTCACCTCGTCGCTGCAGAAGGAGTCTGACGGCGTCGTGATGCAGCTGCTGCAACAGAGAGGAAACTGCTCCAGACAGCAACACGAGAGTCACAGCAGGATTTAAAGTCTTTTTATTTTCCTCTCTCTTGTGATTTCTTTGGGTTTTCAGGCCGGCTGGCTGTTGCTCAGCAGTCTGACAGATTAGCTCCCACACTTTATCCAGCAGTGACAGATCTCCTAACGCCTCAGTTGGAGGATTTACAGCAGCAGGTCAGCAGACCGCACTGTCAGGCTCAAAGTATGAACTCAGGCTGCAGGAAGAGGATGTACAGCTTCACAGCTGCACACAAGTCCAGAAACCCTCCTGAAGCTGCTGGGAGACGAGCCAGTCATCCAGAA
Organism: Seriola lalandi dorsalis; assembly: GCF_002814215.2. Taxonomy (NCBI): domain Eukaryota; kingdom Metazoa; phylum Chordata; class Actinopteri; order Carangiformes; family Carangidae; genus Seriola; species Seriola lalandi. The sequence continues at coordinate 127,241 of NW_019525465.1, forward strand.
ACTGCTCCAGAGGGAGACGACGACAGAAAATCCACATTGAGATAAGGTTATTTTATCAAACTGCTACTTCAAAAGTCAAAAATAACTTTCATGATTAACTTTAAGAAACCAACCGAGGATGTTTCCCAGCAACCACCTTAAAATACATCGACACAATCTTCAAATTCACCTGAAACTACTGATGGAAATCTCCGAGAATCTTCTCAGGAGCGCTCAATCAACACGCAAGAAACCATCCAAGAAATCACCAGTAAATATCCAAGAGGCGATCCATGAAGTTATCAATAACTATCAGAAACCAGAAACTATGAACAGGAAGCGACCAGACTGAGCAGAACCAGAGGTGCTGGACTCAGACAAGACACAAACACACTTTCTCGGTTGTCGTGGAGACCCCAGTAAACCCCCCCCCCCAGGAGAAGTCCTCCGTCTTATTTACCCGACAAACAATAGTAAACACACGTGCATGTGTGTGGGTTGTTGTGT
>NW_019525465.1:127770-145503 GCF_002814215.2 Seriola lalandi dorsalis
GGTGGGGGGGGAGGGGTGAGCAGGGGACCCCCCACATTGATGTGGCTCAGAAACACATTAGCATGAAAAACACAGCGGTTCACCGAGTTCTGCTCTGCCCAAAAGAAAAAAAGAAAAAAGTGTTAAAAGCTGAAAAATCTACTCTGAGTTTGTTTGACGGCTCGACTGAGCGACTGACGCTCTTTCCTTCAGCCGAGGGAACGAGAGAGTTTCAGTTTACTGCTGTGTTTTACAGGCAGGGAGGTGTCAAGCAGACGGCTGGCTCGGCATCGCTCGTCTCCGGGGTTACCATGGAGACAGAGAGCCAAAGACAGACCGACGGACAGACGGTCCCAAAACGCTGTCCTGTATCTAAGCTGTCAACACGAGGTTTCTTCACCGGAGCTCCAGGTGGGTCAGGGGGTCAGGAGGAACACTCAACCCGCTGAGGGAGCACCGTGGCCTGGGCACAGTCTGCTGTGAGGCCGGGGGGGGGGGGGGGATTTCAACCTTTTATAATGCAGATTCAGGTTCTTCTTCACTGAATCTTCCCCTGCTCACAGACATCATGGTCCTTTAATTAAAATGACAGGTGACATGGCGGCTGTGTCTACTACCTTTCTCTGCTTCTACCTGAGAACGAGACGTAAAAAGATTCACAAGCGCACTGGAGTTTAAATCATCTTAACGACGAGATGATTTGAGCGCAATTCTGTTCAAATGACAAAAAATAAAACCTGCACTTTCATTCCAGGTTCTCAAACACAGTTTACATTTTTAAGATGCAGGATTGTTGATGGATTATCTTCCATTCTCTGACTCTGCTGCACGAGAGGCACGTGTCCGCCAGCGAGCAGCACGGGATTCAATGAATAGATTTCAGAAGGGAGTGAAGTGTGATGATGCCTCTTTGGCAAATGAGCAGAGAAAGAACGAGCGTATTAGTTAGGAGGAGCTGCTGTGTAAACTAGAAGTTGAAAGTTCAGTCCTTCCGGCAGCTGACCTGCCCTCCAGCAACACACACCCTCGCTCGGCGTCTCTCATACGCTTTAATTCTAAGCTCGATGTCTGAATGTGACCTCCAGATAAAATGTCAGGTATAAAAATAAAAGGGTGATGATCACAGGTTTGTTCCGTCACCTGTACCAGGTGAGTTTCCGGTGCTGGCAGTCTGAGTTGTATGTTGACACACGTCAGGTGAAGTTCAGCGCCCTGAGGCTTCAAGACCGCAGACAGAAAAACATCCATTCTCCCTCTGCAGGTATTCTGTAATACCTGATTCTGCCAGTAGTTCAACCATCAACCAACAGTTTTACACCGTGTTGAAATTACTAATCATCCATTTACATTTCTCATGATGGATTAATCGATTAATCGACTGATCGCTGCAGCTCCAAACTGAATATCTTTAGTTTATGGACTGTTGGTCGGATAAAACAAGATACTTGAAAGTGTCAATATTTACACGCCGCACAATCAATCAAGTCGTATAACACACCACAGTTCACTGCATTACAGTGACACCACGGTGGAAAAGTACCAATAAGCAGCTGAAACAGGGAGATGAAGCATCTACAGTGATTTAGAGCCACTATAGAGGCGATAACAGCAATATCAGAAAATATACAGCCAGATTCTGCAGGTAACCACAGACACAGAGTAATAATCATGCTGTCAATATAACAGCAGTAACACAGATCATTAAGGACCAAACACATGTTGCAAATCATTTTTAAGAATATTATAGAGACACCAGACAAAAGCTGTAAATCACTATTGTATTATCAGACAGTAAACACCATAAACTGAGTGGAAATGAGCTCTGTATGTTTCTATATGATACACGTGACTCCCAATGAAATATCATAAGTGCATCATGCATCATATATAAGTTATGCAGTGAGTATCAGCACAGATGAACCGGTTCATCCAGCAGCCAGTTATCGTTCAGACCAAACAGCCAACACAAGTAAAGCCACCACGTCAAAAAAACAACCTGCAGGAAACTTCTGGAAATATTATTTAATTAAGAGAAAAGGTAAAAAATGATGCCAAAGTGTCACCGGGTCAATATAAAACCTCGCAGGGATGAAGCACAGACACGTGGGAGAAACACAGATAAACGTCTAAATAAATATGAATATTACTGAAACACCACAGAGGATTAAACAGGTTAAAGTTAATGTAAGTTTCACATACACACCGCCGAAGTATTTGACCCCCTGGTCACCATGTATCACCCTCACCGGGATCATCACAGGAACATTATCGAGGGTGATTTTAGGTTTATTGCCCCAAATGTGCAGAAACGTGAACGCGGTCTGGTCGGTGTGAAGCGACGCCGTGTTTAACAGCTTGTTTAACCCGACAGAGTGAATCCCCATCGGCGCTGAGGAGAAGTGGCTGCTGCGCTGGAACCGAATGAGGTAAATTGAAAAGGAGAGCGCGTGAGGTGTTGTTTGCAGGTAAACTCACCGGAGTGGATCGGTTCCGGGCGGCGCGGGACGTTCCTGCGCGAAAGTTCCGTTTAAAAAAAAAAAAAATTCGCAAATGTCCAGGAAGGAAAAAACAAGATTTATTGATCCCGTTTGACTCCAGCTCTCATCCACAGGCAGCGCGCGCTCTGTAACCGACCCTCGCGCTGTGAGAGCGTTCGAGTGCGTGAGTGCGTGCGTGCGTGGTGTAGGGAGAGAGAGAGAGAGAGAGAGAGAGAGAGAGAGAGAGGAGGGACCCCAGTCAGGCCACGCATGCGTTATCACTCAGGTGAAAGGGAAAGCACTTTCTCCCTTACACGTCCACCTGCTAGGATACAACACACACACACACACACACACACACACACACACACACACACACACACACACACACACACACACAACTCATCATGTAGAGCACATTACATTGATTTGCATTAATTTTCCTATCCTAACTATAACTCTAACTGTGTGTGTGTGTGCGTGTGTGTGTATGTGTGTGTGTGTGTATGTGTGTCTGGCAATGATAAGCTCTACCAGCCCCGCCCTTGGCAAAAAACAGGCTTCCCTTCTCCTCCTACACACACACACACACACACACACACACACACACACACACACGGTTATCATTTCATGTGTCAGCAGTTTTCTTAACTGAATAATAACTGAAACATCATCAATAAACAAATTAAAATCAACCAACATGAACCATTCAGACAGACACCAGACATCTCTGTAAGAATCAGCATGCTAGCAGCTTTGAGCTAAATGCTAACATGCTACAACACCAACGCTAACATGCTAATGTTTAGCAGGTGTGATGTTCACCATCTTAGTTTAGAGTGTTAGCATGCTAACATACGTACAATAACAATGCTAACAAGTTTAGCAAGTGTAATGTTTACCATTTCATTTTGTTAAGAGTGTTAGCATGCTAACATTTGCTACACAAAGCACATCTGATCTTGACCTTTAATGACCTTTAATACAGTCTGTACTAAGAGTTTATACAGTCCAGACAACAGGTTAATCATCACCTGATCCAGTTTCTGTCCTAAAATGAACCATTATTTAAAAAAAAAAAAAAGTCCTGAACCAGAAGGGAGCGTCTCTGTTGTGAGAAACTCTATTCTGCTGTTGAAATGTTTGGGAAAATGAGCCTGGATGCAGCAGCAGAATCCGGTTTGTGTGTCCGTGTTGCCAGGTGAATAATTGCCTCTCTTTAGAGCAATCAGAGCAACAGAACCACAAACAGACCAGAGACTTATTCTACATTCACTCCACTGATCCGCTCCTCCATTTAAAGACAGAAACACACGGGCTGCATACTAATCCTGAATTTGTTGTGAATATGAAGTGAATTTATACCTGGAAAAACACTAAAATAATACACTTCTTCATGTTTTCATGTTTTGTCCATGGTGGAAGAAGAACTCAGCTCTTTTACATAAGTAAAGATACTAATATCACTGTGTACAAATACAAGTTAAAGTCCTGTACAAGAGTATTTCCAACTTCACATACTGATGGATAGCTTGTGAACTTCACCCTGGGATCAATAAAGTTTTATCTTAACCTATAATAATACATCATAATTAATTTGTTGATTATGTTTTGCAGAGATGAAATTTGCTTGACCTGTAAATAAAGTCACCAAATCTCTTTGGCAGCCGGAGAAAATTGAACATTTCTCTAAATAAATAACATAAAAGTTAAATGTCAAATGTTTGGCGCATGTTTTTACAATGAACACAGTCTTACTTTCCCAGAAAATTACTATTATATCATTATTCCCTGAATATTCTGCAAGCAATGTTTACATCATGTAAAGTCAATTTCCTAATAATTTTCCACTAAAGTTCCTGGAAAACTCTTTGTAATTTGGTTTAATTACAAGTGAAATAGTTGTGAGACTGTTATTTGGAGTTAGATAGTTTTAGTTTATAAACAGTGAATGTTCTTTTAACTATTCATTAATTACTGGAAACTCTATTCTTTATACATTTTTGTGAATTGTAAATAAATAATGACAAACAAAATTGCATAATCTCTCCAGGAATTTTCCAAGAAAATAATTTGGAAAATTCTGGACGACAATAAGAGTCACGTTGAGATCCTGCCGAAGAAACTTTTCAGACTGTGAGAGAGTGAAAACGAGTCGAAGTGAAAGTGAAAACCAGGTGGAAAGTCCCTGAAGCACTTAAAACCGTTAATTAGTTCAGTTATCTCAGTTTATTGCTTATGGTGACACGTTGTTCCTGTTCAAGAGATTCAAAGATTCAAAGTCAAGACTGAAACAACTTTTTATTCAACAAAACTCATATCTATAACATAGTTCACGTTTTGGCTCTCAATAGATTTATTTGGCTGTTTTTTGTCATACAAACATTTTCAACAAGATTAAAACAATTTATTACTTATAAACATTTTGGTCCTTGTTTTGGCATTTACATCCCAAATGAAAAAGCTAAATTCTCTTCATATTTGGTCTTGTATATGTATATATATATATATATAGATATATATATATATATATAGGCCCAGCTGAGACTGATCTAGGGTCAGCAGTCCAACTCACTGGATTTTAGAAGAAACCCAGGGAACAACAGAAACTGCAGTTGTTGGAAAAACCCCCAAACATTTATTCCCTCGCCAAAAGTCCCAAACTTTTTATCAACAGTTAGCTGCTGAGATCGCTCTGCTGTTTCAGATCAGACGTTATAATGATTTTAATTATGTTTGGGTTTTTGTAAAACTATGTAAAAGTCTGGTAAATTGAAAATAATGCAGGAAGAATCTAGTTAATCTCATATTAAAGGTGGAAAATTGAATCATTTCCTCACTCTAATCTGAACACAGGTAAAAATAATCTGGAAGCACAAAAACTTACTTTTGCTTTTTGGTTACAGCGGAAAAAAGTTGAACAAAAACAGTGAAGGAAGAAGCCCTAATTTAAAAAACCCCAATATAAATGGTGTAAAACATGTATAATAATGTGTTAAAATGTATTTCTCATTTTGTTTTCTGTTGATAAGATAATTATTTGTGATTACAAATAAAATAAGAAAAAAAAAACATCACAATCTTGGAAACACAAACATTTAAGGTTTAAAGTCCACTTACTATATTTTTCCCCAGGGCTTTCAATCACATCTTGCAACTTCCACAGTTTGTTTACTCACATTACTGGATATTGACCATTGAGTTAGAGAAAATGCTACGCTAATTTTAAGCCAACCTTCTTGCTAGCTTTCTAAAATCTAAATTTGCAAATTTCCTCTCTAACTTTTTTCTTCTTCTTCTTCTTCTTGATTTAACAATAAATAATTTGAATTTAATATTTGGAGATCTTGTTCGATCAAGTTGATCAGTTGGAGATCTTGTTGGGCTTTTAATACAGAAACAACAGTTTTTCATTTTTAAATTGAGTGGAATTTCCCTTCAAGGCTAAATTTAAGACAGGCGGGACAGTTTTAAAGGACACGAGGAAACAAGGCGTTAACTGGCAGTGTAAATATCCTTTTTTAAGGCGAGACGGTTTACGGGACGTTATTGCACAAAAGCATCCACACTCACTGCATAGTTGTTGTTGTCAGGCCTGAGCTACAGCGACACAAACAAAAACACATTCATACAACAAAACAGTTCAAAAAGAGTCAATTCACTGAACGTTTCATGACATAGTGTCATAAGAAATGTCGAAGGCAGATTACGCTTTGGATTAAGTGCAAAGAGTGCGAGAAAAATACAGTAGGTGGATAAAATAACTGTTACACTTTACAATATGATGCAAGCTAATTCAATATTGCCTCAAAAATTAGCACAAAGTTAAATTAAAAACCTCTTTGAACAGACTGAACAAAAGCAGAACTGTTACATTAGATTGCTTCAAATTGTTCGTGTGTTTCTGTTGTTTTATCCACCGACTGGATAGAAGGAAGGACAGAGAGTGAATCTTTGTTTTTGAATAGAAAAAGAAGGCAGCATGTTTATTCAGCATTTCAAACTAAGCTGAATAAATGTAGGTATTTGAAGGCTGTTATCATTCAAAATGATTCAGCCTTCCTCCACCAACATACACGGCAACATCGTCAGCGTACAGCGATATTTTTGGTTGGTATTAAAGTATTGTTCTGCTGTGTAATCCACAAAAGCGAATGACCAGCAGCCAAACAGACAAGTGTTTCTTAAACTAAATCTGAGGCTGACTGACAGATCGGCTTCAACCAACCTTTGTTTACCAATGAACGAGACAACGTCGTTGACGTACGGCAGCAAGTTTTTGGCTCGTCGCAAACTACTGGTTACCACAGGATCCTGAACGCCGTGCGACACAAACCAGAGATGGAAATGACCAGCAGCAAACCAGACACACATGTGTGGCTGCTAAGTTACTACTTTCAACTGTCTGAATCTTTCCAAAATATGCAGAATAGCTTGTGCTACGGTGGCGGTTCGGTAGCATTTAATCAAATCTGAATCCAGTTTAAAATCCGTTTACCAAATCTGAATCCTTTCAGATCCCTTATTGAATCCATTTGGGTTGAGTTTTTCAAAAAAATTTAAAGTCAAGGGTTGTTGTTGTTGTTGTTGTTGTTGTTGTTGTTGTTGTGCTGCGGCTTTTTGAACTACAAAAACACTTGCAGTGGTAGAGTGGAGATACTGAGACATGCCTCTTTCACTTCACCAATAATCCTAGGCCAAAAAATAAACACATTATTCAGAGAACAGTTTCATTTTAGCCTTTTAGCAAATAACTTCTGGCATAAACGTTAATTAGCTGAAAGTGACAGTCAGCGGCAGCTGGAAATGAGAAGCTGCTGCCTGAACGTTTTCTGTTTTCTTTGCAGATAAAAAAAAGAACAAGCAAAGACAAAAGATTCAATAAGAGATCAGAAAGTTTGAGGATCCAGGTATTTTATCAACCTGGACCTGGATTCAAAACAGAACTGGATATAGGAACCCGACTTTAGCTGATGCAGACAGCGAGGCTGTTTTCCAGCAGTGAAGTGTTGAGGCTGTGAGTTTCTGACGGCAGCGGCTGAGGATTTTTAAAGTTCAAAGGAAGGCTTAATACCTCACAGAGGATTAGATGGATTTACTCCCCAACACACTCAGACAGAGGCAAGGAAAAACCAGGAGGGGCACATACTGTATGTATATGTGTGTGTGCTTGTTAAACAGGTCAGAAGTGACAAGTAATGTATATCAGTGACACAGGAAGAGAGAATTGTTGAGATCCTTTTGTCCTAAATATAATTTGCGAATGCTCAGCATTATTTTCAAAACTTTCCAAGACTTTTATGCGACTCTACAACATTTTGAGAACTGGAAAGAGACGAAATTCCACCTTTTCTTAGACTTTCAGACGTGCCTGAACACCCCAGCACTCAGGACACCCACCCAACTTCCTGGTATCTAACACCCCATTCTATGGAGAACTCTCAAGTACCCAAGTTCCTCTTTGGTATAAATAAACTACCTTTGAACATTTCTAGTCCACAATTCCCAAATCAAGCGTCTCCCAAAATTTGTCCCACTATAGTGTCCACTGATCCTGAAACCCCCTCCGGACCCACGTCTGTCAACCTGCCGCACGGTGAGTTTTTGTGGTCGTTTTGTCGGGTCAACTTTCCTCCAGCCAGGAGGGGGCGTCCATGCTGGGGTCGCTGAGCTGTTCGCCGGCCTGCCGTATGTTCTGCTCGAGGAAATGGTGACATGATAAACTGTGAGCTGCTACGGCGCCGTGGAACAGCCACAGCTGGTTATGAAGGACTTTGACCTGCGGAGAAAGAACATTTAAGGATTTGTCACGTCCCTGCGAGTCCTGAACCCAGAACTCGGACCCCTCCCTCCGTCACTCTCACCTTGTTCTCCTCCAGCAGCTTGACTTTGACGGACAGGTCGTCTCTGATCGTCTGGTACCGCTCCCTCTGGCTCTGGAAGTCCTTCTGGGCCTGCTCCAGTTTGGGCAGGGTGACGGTGTCCCGGGGCCCCAGGTTCAGCTCCTCCAGGTCGACCCGGTACGCGTCGTACTCAATCCTGACAGGCGGGGAAATGTTTTTATACATTAATTGATCCGTTTTTCTTCTACACATTCAACATTTTACGAATCAGTTCTGTTGGATGTCTGTTGTGTCATGGTGTCTACATACATGTCCTTGGCGTGTGTTTCACCCACCTGGCAGCCTCGTACTGCTTGGCGTTGATCATGGTGTCCTCGATGGTTTTGTTGACCAGAGTGTTCATGTCGGACGTGAAGGAATTAATGGCCGCCGTCAGAGTCTCGCCGCTCTTAGACAGAAACTTCTGAGCCTCCGCGTTCACACCGAACTCCACCTGGTTTACGTGTTACACGCATCGGAGTTTTATCAGACCAGTAACGTGAGCTGAACACAAAAACAACCAATCACAGTGGAGCCCGAGAGTCAACGAGGAGTTTATTGTGATATCGTCTCCTGGTGATATTAAGAACTTGGTTGATGATTAATGATGAGATTTTAGAGCAACTAAATCATCAATAAAAAGAGATTATTATTATTCTTGCTGTAGTGTGTTTGCTGGTTCTGATCAGCTCATAAGGCCTCACCAGAGCAACGTCAGAAGCAGCAGAATCGGTAGCACTGACATTTACAGTGATTTTAATAGCAGTGTTAGCATTAGCATTAGCAGTGGCAGTTAATAACACAGGGTTTCTTCTGTGTTTACCACAAAGCCAGCAGGATGATAAGAAATGAATTCAAGTGCATGAATTAATTGACACCTCTGTCAGCTGTAAAGTTAAATATTTCCTAATCTCATCTTTAAACATGACCTGGATGAGGAGCAGGAAGTGGATGGATGGATTAACTGCAAAAAAGAATGAATGATTAATTTAAGATCCACAAATTTTATATAAGATCAGAGGTCTGGAACAACAGTACTCTGGGAGTTTTATTTGTTCTGAAACAGTTCATATCTGACATCAGCGCCTGTGGCAGGAAAGAAGGATCATGTAAGATCTTTGTAAAACAAATTAAAGTCTCTTTAACACCTGGAGGCCTTTTTAAGGAAAGTGCAGATGTGCTGTGATAGTTGCCGCAGTAGCAGCTGTGTTAACACTGACTCACATGCAGCGTCGGCGTTTTGAGGCTGAGCTCGGAGAAGGCGTCCCCCAGGGTCTTCTGTGTCACTGTGAACTGAGCGAGCTGATTGGCCAGCGTCTGAGCCAGCTTGGTCATGTGATCGTAGCGCTGTCGGTCGTCTTTGAGCAGCTCGAGCCGAGGCTCCAGCTCCAGGTCCACCGTCCGAGATCCACGGCCGAGCTTCTCTGACAGAGCCTGCCTGGTACACTGCACAGAGAGAGAGAGAGAGAGAGAGAGAGAGAGAGAGAGAGAGAGAGAGTTACTGCCGATCACACCGATATTTATTGATTATCTGAGCCCGGTTCGATTCCTCTCACTTTATACGTGGTGATGCTCCACTTGCGGACTCTCTGCAGCTTCTCGCTGGCCGTGTTCTTGCCGTTGCCTTGAACGACCACAGGTCCACCCCCTGGTTTTTGAGGTGTCACTGGAACATCTGGAGGAGGGGTCAAAGGTCAACATTGACATTAGCTAAAATAAAATCCGATTAGAAAAACCTAACTCACTATTTTTACCATTGCTCTGGCCCGTTTCCATGGTGACCGCAGGTGTGGCCTCAGCTGGACAGGAGGCGGCATCAGTGTGGTTGCAGTTACTGTTTGTTTCCTGTGAAGAAAAAAGCAAAAGAAGACACAGAAATAAATCACGTGACACAACGTCCAATCAGCTTTCGAGACGACTGGACCTACAACCCGCGTCATGGCCAGGTGAAACCGCAACCTCTTATGTCCTGACAGTTCAACACAACTTCTCACCACATATTTTCTACTTTTTCACATCTGCAGCATCTGTCATGGTCTTGATCAGAGAAGCTTGTGAGCGGAGAGTTATCTATAATATGTATTTGTCCCCTTACAGTAGTTATTTCTCAGGAAAGAGCAAAAGGAAATAACAACTTTATGATATTTAAAGAAGACCCCATTATTCCATAATTTCCAGCTGCTCTCGAATGCAGCACGAGCCACAGCATCCGAGAAGAGCAACATCACCAGTAACCGACGGCAAAGAGGTCAAAGGTCGTGAGTCAAAGCAACCGTGACAACACATGGAGGGATCGCCGTGGGAACCGGAGCCTGCAGCGGCCAATCAGAGCCCAGATCAAAAGGTTGTGAGGTTGCCACAGAGATGATGGCTCCCTGTTGTGATTGGCGGCAGGAAAAAGAGGTCAGGGGTCACTGGAGCACTCAAGACAGGAAATAGTCACCTGATGCAGATGAGAGGTAATGACACACACACACACACGTTTGTGCTTCTATCGTTGTGAGGACCTTCACTGACATAATGTAATCCCAGGACTCTGAGCTTAACTTTAACTATCACAGCTAAAGGTCTGACCCTGAACCCTCATTCAAAGCTTTACCTTCAAACAGCTGATTGAATGTCTGTCGCTAAGTGAGGAAGTGGTCCTCACAAACATACAAGTATAAACACACACACACACACCTGTGGATGAATTTGGCTCAAAGTTGTTGTGTCGCATTGAAGAGACAGCGAGGCATGTAGTGACGCAAAACGAGCCTCACACACACACACACACACACACACACACACACACACACACACACACACACACACACACCTTTGCTCTTTCCAAAGGTTAGGAGCTGGTGTGTGACAGCGAGCGGAGACATTAGTTTCTTCAATGAGCTCTTAAAGGGCCAGTCCAGATAAAACTCTTTAATGAACCTGCAGTAACTGTTTCTTTTAAAGCTCCTCCAGTGTAAAGGTGTGTGTCCATGTGTAGTGTGATTATAGATCAGCTCTAGCTTCTATATTAATACTGTGAAAGTATCAAAGCCTCAGTCCACAGAGAAATGCACACAGCCTGTATTCAGAAACTGAGCCTTAAAACCAGCCGTCAGGACTTCTGCAACTTTGTGATGTCACAACAAAGCAGTCACCAAGCCCCGCCCACCTGGACCCACCATCCAAACCTTGCAGGATTTGGTTTCTCTGAGTGTTTTTAACTGAAATCTGCTATATTTTTATTGGATCACTCAGAAAACAATCAGCCAATCAGAAGAGAGGCTCAGAGCCTCCTCTCTTCTGATTGGCTCACCGACCTGTTGTTACTAGAGCTGCAGAGAGAAGCCTGAGAGAGGGGATGTAAAACTACACTGAGATGGTTTTATATCCTCTTATGGATCAGGACTTCAGATAAAAGTATTTCCCATCAGCTGCTTTACTCTTTATCGCTGCTCTGCACACAGGTGAGTCACCTGCTGACATCACCGCAGTGTGACCGCTCCTGTTACCTGCCCTCACTCCATCACTATTAACAACAACAGCGGTCGTCTTATCACACACACAAAAAACACTTTCTCATCCGTTTCATCCACTCACTGTCACCGTTTATCACTCTGCTTTGTTTTTGTTGTCGTGACGACCGCTGATAACATTGTAGAGGCCGTTCGTTTGCTGCCGCACGCCGTTTCTATTCTTTTATTTAACTGGTTGCGTAACGTGTTCCTGTGCGTGGAGGAACTGTAAAGCACAAATAAATCAACCACATGTGTGTTTGATATCGTTGATTGCTGAGTCAATGACGCTGATGGAAGGGAGGAATAATGAGTCTGTAATGACACGACTCAGCTGCAGTCTGTGACTATAAGAGGATGTAATGCTGCTCTTTCATTGATCGTTTAGTTTCTTATCAATATTTGGCAGAGGCCATCAGCTGAAACGTTTTACTGGCGTTTAAGATTCGGGTCCCGATGAAGCAATGAATCAAACCTCATGTGCTTGATCAGTATCTTAACAGCAAGTTTGCTCCAGGGTTTGCAGCCGTAAACACACCTGAAGGTAAAGCTATGATGTAACTGAACTGAAGAAATGTCACCTGTACAGTAACACAGTGGTTTTCATGCCGCCTCACCGTGGGAGGAGTTTCTTCCTCTGTGATGTTGGACGCCACGTTGACGTCTCCTCTCTCCTCCGCCGCCTCCATCTTCTTCTTCCTTCAGAGATAAAACAGAAAATATCTTTTAATTCACTGTTGGTATCTTTCTTTAAGATAAAAAAAAGATTATATTATATTAATAATATTTATATTATGTATAGGATCAAACTGTATTGTGAAACAGGAATATAATGTTATGGAAAATGAGGTAACATGAAAATGGTGCATTATATGTTTCTAGTTATTTATTCTACTTCAGTCATGTGTTTCATGGCTGTGTGTTCTGTATTTAATTGTATAAAGGTTTGTTTTATATTCATTTATAGATTTTTACTGATTCATTAGGAAAAAAAATGGTGGAAACAGCAAAAATATTGCGGCATCGAAGTTTTATTTTCTTGATTAATCGTTTGTTCCATGAAATATTCAGAACAAATTATAATTCCCCAGAGCGACACAATCAAGTGTCTTGTTTTGTCTGATCAAGCGTCTAAAACCAAAAGATATTCAGTTTATTCTCATTCACGATGAAGAAAAGCATCAACTATACTTCATCTGAGGGTTTATTATAATACCAGCCGTTTTAAGCAGTTTACAAATATTTAATTTTTACATTGTGACTCCAGAGCTGCTTAGAAAACTGGTTTGATCTGAGCAGTTGAACTGAAGCTCAGGACTGTAACAATCAGAGCAGGTGAACAGCAGGTAAACAGGTAAACAGCAGCATCTAGTGGTCAAAGAGAGGAAGCACACAAACTGCAGGAAGTCCAAAGTGTTTCACCAGTTAATCAAAAGGAACTAAAATTTTAACAATAAAAATCTACTGGTAAAAAAAAATTCTCCTGATGTTTCCACGTCCTCAGTGTTTTAAAGTGTTTAGTTTTCTGACGACACAGGACGACCTCAGTGTCGAACATTCACACCTGTAACGGACGGAAACTGTGTCTGAAACTAAAACATGACTTCCTAACACTGAATCCAGGCAGAGGAGAGGGAAATTAAACATAAAAACAGAGACTCATCAACTGAACTTTAACTTTAGTTTCATCATTGCATTGTAGTTTTTATTGTTCGTCTCTGATCTTTCTTCTTTTGCTGTTTCAAAGGAATTTTGTGAGTCATCAAATTTACACAATAATCTATGCTTTATGTTATTGTCTTAATGATTTTACATTTTGTCAGTTTTATTCTCTCTCTCTTTTTGAACTGTATTTTTCACAGTTGAATGACAAATGAGTGACACTTTTACTCTAAAGTACAAAGCAGCCAAGATTTTCTCAGATTTTTCTTCACAAACAACCACAAAGAAATACAAAACAACCACAAAGAAATACAAAACAACCACAAAGAAATACTAAACAACCACAAAGAAATACTAAACAACCACAAAGAAATACAAAACAACCACAAAGAAATACTAAACAACCACAAAGAAATACTAAACAACCACAAAAAATGTAAAATAACCAGAAGGATGCAAAACAATCACAAAGAGATGCAAAAGGAGACAAGACAGAAAACTCTCCCTGACAAAGACGCTCATATTATTGTCATCTGTCCATCTCACTGCTGCATGGATTTCCAAAATAAAAGTCCGTACACACAGGGCTTCATGCAAGAGGAAACCAAAAAAATGAAAACACAACTTGAACAGCCTGCAGTTAAAGAAATTAAGTAAGTGACAAACACACTTCATACCTCGTCACAGCACAATCTGACAGGTGTGAAGATGCAGGTGAAACACACCGACTTTACCTGAGACAATTGTAACCGACGGCAACATGAATAGTGAACGTGTCAGGATGTGTCTGTGTTTTAATGGAGCCTGTGAGTCGGTCCACGCCAACAGGCCCCCACCCTGTTGTTACGTCGGTGTGTATGTTCAACAGCAGAGTCACAGTGGATCAGAATATTATAGACTTTAAGGTTATAACTGGATTAATGTTTATATGTCTGCTGCAACTTCCCCGCTCCTGTTAAAAGGCAATAAACAATTCCCTTAAAACCTTATTTACAGTGAGTGCAAAGTACAAACACCTCATCTTAAGTGTATGGTGGGTTATAAAGTGTGAACTTTGACCCCTTATGTGATGTCACAAGCCAGAAACGACCATGTAAGTTATACAGACAGATCAAATCTTAACGATCCAGGCTGCGTTCAATGGTTTAGTTGTGGGATGTCTGGGTTTTTCAGGTGGGTCACTCTGCAAAGTCATGATCAGTTATAGAAAGACCATCAAATCAATTATTGATGCCACAGACGGAGAGTCACCAGGTGAGGAGGGGGGGGGGCTCGGTCACCTGGGGGAAGGTGTCTGATGTTGAAAGACCCAGAACACCTGACAACCCCAGGAAACACCAGTGAGGGCGTGTCCCTGCACATCCACAGGACGTCTTGTGAAAGCAAACATAAAAGTTATTCCTGTGTAAATATAGTAAATATAAAGACTTCTGCATATCTTTAAAAAACAGTGGCTGATGATTGATATCTTTACAAATCAACAAGTAAAAAACTTCCGCTCAACGTTAACGTTATTGGCTTTATCTGTACTTCTGCTTAATAACAGGAAGATGGAATTAAACAGAAGAAGCTCAGTGAGCTCAGCATCACATCAACCATCAATGGGTGTCGAGCTGCAGCTGATCCATATGTCAATCGACAGAAAATTAATCAGCAAATATTATTGATCTATCATTTAAACTAACATTCGAGCACAAATCCCCAAAATTTGATGGTTCTACTTCACGCAATGTGCAGATTTGATGCTTTAATCAATAGCTTTTGATTGTTGGTGCCAGTTTATTAGGTACACCTAATTAAAACCAATCTAGTGGTAAAACCTACTTTTATGAAGGTTTTAATGTTCAGCTATTGTTCAAATGATTTTGTTCACTTAATTTTTTTCCAGTGAAAGTGGAGAAAAGAGTAGAAACAGCTGTAATTATCAGTGTAAGCACATAACTGAACAGCAGCACAGACCACAGCCTGTAGTCAGTTAGTTTTAGTGCATTAAATAAACTGTGCAAATGTTGTTTTTAAGGTCAAACTGAACTCAGCTTCGATGGAAAGTATTTCGACACGTGGCAAAGTGAATAAAAATGTGTTTTTACATTAATATTCCTGCAGTTTCTGTGGCGTAAAGAGCAGGACAGAAGGTGAGACCGGTTGACAACAAACAAACAAAGGTGACACTTGAAACCGTTTTTACCTTCACGGCTCTAAAAAACAAACTTCCTCTTCTTCTTAAAGCGTCGGACTTTTCCTCTTGTTCCCGCGTTAGCTCCTCATTCTGTTAAAATATTAACAAACTGAACGAGAAAAAGTTGTGAAAAGCTAAAGCAGCAGAGAGGAGACAAACACACCCGGAACTGTTTTCTACGCAGAGTGTGCTCGATGTGTTGACCTGTGCTCACCGGAGGGGCGGTGACTTCCACGGTCATTCAGAGATGTTCCCGAGCGGCAGAGAACGTGACCCCGCCCAAACGGGCAGTTCCGGGTTACGAAATAAGCAAACTTTTCTTTTTCTTTTGGAAAATTAAGTAGAAAATTATTACAAAATAAAGTTCAAACACAGCAGATTGAAATCTATTTTATTTTACTCATGGTTTTTCTCACCATTTATAGAAAATTTAAAATGTATATTTTCAATTTCAATTTATATGTTTAATTTTTTGGGAGTAGTATCAAAAGCTAATGAAAAGTTGCTCAGAAAAAAGTGAAATTTTGAGACCTTTGAGGAGATTTAAAAATATAAATATTTCATAGTGTGTAAATGTCAATTGTAGAATATAACCTGCATTTCAGGGGATTTAAATGAACCTGAAATACTGAGGACATGAATGTTAGCCATAGACCTGGTTTTCACTAAAGAGGTTTGTATTATTATAATTACAAATTACTTCATATGCGCTACTTTAAGTTGCATTACTTGATTTTTCTGGCCACTTGAGGGCAGCAGACAGTTAATATAAACACACAAACACATGCTTACAGATAATACAAGTTATATTTAATCATATTTTATGTGCACATGTGTATCCTAATTTCATTTCATTCATTTTTTTCTTTTTTGCAAATATGAAATGTGTATCAGATGATCATTTTGCATGTGTACTGGGCTGTTTGCAGCCTAATGCATAAATTGCTATTTAACCTGCCATGTAATATTGTATTTTTTGTAAACTGTGTTATTGTGATTACAATGTAAATGAGGAAAAATTTGTTTGACCTCAGTTTGACCATATTTCTTTTAAATCTGTCCACCCCCACAGAGAACAGTGACAGAGACGTCCCTCTACGTCCGAGCAGGTTTTCTTCTAAACGTAATGCAGTTTCCTGTCAAACCGGACGGAAACAATGATGAAGGTGTTGCTTTTGTTCCTGCCACAGTTTATATACTGAAACATTTTAAAGAGAGCCTAAGTAATACCTGATCAGAGTTTAGTGACATTTCCTCCATTTCCTAATTGAAATATTGTGGTTGAAATAATTAATAATATGAATATTAATTAATTAATATGTAGCAAAAAGCTGAAATTAATGGATTAAAATGAAAAACAGTGGTGACAATATCCACTTTTGTACAGTTAACAGTGTTAAATAAAACACACACAAGTTTAAATTCATTCTAATTATTTACTTGGATGGACGTTACTGTGGGGTACATCAGGTTGGGAACCATATATCCACCCGGGGAAAGCGCAGTACATTTACGCAATCACCGTACTTTGGAGATGCAGTACTTGTACTTCAGTACTGGTACTTCAAGTCATAGACTGTCTGTGGTCAAAGTGCAGGTGTAGCAGTGGCTTTGCAGTTACTGCGGCATTAGCAGTAGGACCATGGAAAGTGTTATTAGTAACAACATCTATTTATAATGATGCATAAATTCATATTTGCACTTATATTCAGTGTAAGTGATTAATAACTTAACCACAGACTCAAACACACAAACAAGCTCTAACGCCCACACTTCCTGTCAAACCCACTGCCACAGAAACATTGAACGTGTCACCTCAGCCAGATGCTCGCCACCCAAAACCCCAGATGTGTTTCAAACTGTTTATATCAGCAGTGAAGAGGCTGCAACTTCAGTTCAACATCAGCTCTTTATTTTCCACCTCCACAAAATTGAATTCAACTACTAACTCAATTTAATTCTGCTGTTACTTGATTAATAACATTTATTAAATACTATGTGTAATATAATGAGAAAATACAGTAAAAAAAATTTATAAAATAAAGGCCAATGTCAAA
>NW_019525465.1:145523-146905 GCF_002814215.2 Seriola lalandi dorsalis
GCGAATGACCAGCAGCCAAACAGACAAGTGTTTCTTAAACTAAATCTGAGGCTGACTGACAGATCGGCTTCAACCAACCTTTGTTTACCAATGAACGAGACAACGTCGTTGACGTACGGCAGCAAGTTTTTGGCTCGTCGCAAACTACTGGTTACCACAGGATCCTGAACGCCGTGCGACACAAACCAGAGATGGAAATGACCAGCAGCAAACCGGCTGCTAAGTTACTGCTTCTAACTGTCTGAATCTTTCCAAAATATGCAGAAAAGCTTGTGCTACGGTGGCAGTTCGGTAGCATTTAATCAAATCTGAATCCAGTTTAAAATCCGTTTACCAAATCTGAATCCTTTCAAATCCCTTATTGAATCCATTTGGGTTGAGTTTTTCAAAAAAATTAAAAAGACATGCCTCTTTCACCTCACCAATAATCCTAGGCCCAAAAAACAAACACATTATTCAGAGAACAGTTTCATTTTAGCCTTTTAGCAAATAACTTCTGGCATAAACGTTAATTAGCTGAAAGTGACAGTCAGCGGCAGCTGGAAATGAGAAGCTGCTGCCTGAACGTTTTCTGTTTTCTTTGCAGATAAAAAAAAGAACAAGCAAAGACAAAAGATTCAATAAGAGATCAGAAAGTTTGAGGATCCAGGTATTTTATCAACCTGGACCTGGATTCAAAACAGAACTGGATATAGGAACCCGACTTTAGCTGATGCAGACAGCGAGGCTGTTTTCCAGCAGTGAAGTGTTGAGGCTGTGAGTTTCTGACGGCAGCGGCTGAGGATTTTTAAAGTTCAAAGGAAGGCTTAATACCTCACAGAGGATTAGATGGATTTACTCCCCAACACACTCAGACAGAGGCAAGGAAAAACCAGGAGGGGCACATACTGTATGTATATGTGTGTGTGCTGTCTCTTATACACATCTCACACACACACACACGGTTATCATTTCATGTCAGCAGTTTTCTTGAAAAAAATAACTGAAACATCATCAATAAACAAATTAAAATCAACCAACATGAACCATTCAGACAGACACCAGACATCTCTGTAAGAATCAGCATGCTAGCAGCTTTGAGCTAAATGCTAACATGCTACAACACCAACGCTAACATGCTAATGTTTAGCAGGTGTGATGTTCACCATCTTAGTTTAGAGTGTTAGCATGCTAATATTTGCTACACAAAGCACATCTGATCTTGACCTTTAATGACCTTTAATACAGTCTGTACTAAGAGTTTATACAGTCCAGACAACAGGTTAATCATCACCTGATCCAGTTTCTGTCCTAAAATGAACCATTATTTAAAAAAAAAAAAAGTCCTGAACCAGAAGGGAGCGTCTCTGTTGTGAGAAACTCTATTCTGCTGTTGAAATGTT
>NW_019525465.1:146955-153520 GCF_002814215.2 Seriola lalandi dorsalis
TGAATACAGGCTGTGTGCATTTCTCTGTGGACTGAGGCTTTGATACTTTGACAGTATTAATATAGAAGCTAGAGCTGATCTATAATCTATAATCACACTACACATGGACACAGACCTTTACACTGGAGCAGCTTTAAACTGAGTGAGTGAAGTGTCTCTTTCTATGGATCTGAGTGGTTTTTAAACCACAATAAACTTGAACTTGAATCAATTCATTTTTTATGTCCCAAAAATCTGACATCTTCAAATTTCTTATTTTGTTTGACAAACAATCCAAAACCAAAGGTTTTCAATTTAAAACAGTGTAAATGTGAGAATAGCTGCAAATCTATGGGGTCAAATTAGGGTCAAAAAGATTCTGAGCTTCTCATTTCAACATTAGCGTAATACCAGTGACAGTGATGTTGACGGTGACGCTGGTTGTTCCCTGTCCAGTCTCACACCAGTACACTCCGCTGTCTGAGATCGGGAAGGCATGAGTGATGGAGCAGGAGAACAGACATGGACGCACCTGTGAGACAATAAACGATCAGAGGAAGCGCAGGTGAACGCAAACAACCTTCAGTTGACACGTATTCAAGCTTTCCGAGAATCGACTAAAAAGCAACATCCCAGACAAACCTCTCCGTCGAGCGCCATCCTCATCACTCTCCATTCAGTTTCCCCGTCCTCCACCTCCTCCTCCCTCTGCTCCTTCTCCTTCTTGCAGCTCACGGTGAAATCTTCATATTTAAAGAACTGCGACCTTTCAGGGCTGACTGTCAGAGAGACTGGAGGAGGGATGAGAAAAGAAAAGAGAGGAAGAGAGGAAAGGAGGGAGAGAAGGATGTGTGAAAGAGGGAGAGAGAAGAACAAAATAATAATGACTTTATAATAATGACAAGCTAAATTTAATTTTGCGTTCTCAGTTGACTGACTTCACTCTCACCTCGTGCTTGACCAGACTCCGAGGAATTCATCACTAAATCTGAGTGAAAATAAAATGCCAATGAACGCAGTGAAACAGAAAAATACCCCCCGAAAACAGAATATACTGTATCTGCTGAGTTTACGGTCAGAACAGCTGCTCTTCCCTCATCAAAGTGTCGAGCTGAAACACATTTCACACTGTTGTTGTTACTCACAGAGAAGTAGAGAGAGAGCTGTCACCTCCATCCTGACCTGCTGCAGAGTGAGAGACTGAAAGAGAAAGAGGGGTGGTAACCTCAGCCACACGGAAGATAGTTACCGTATATATAGATTACCCGGTACACCCCATCGTGGTCGGAAACCTCTTTCATGAAATACACCTCACCAACACAATGGCATAAAACAACGTCTGCTTTTACTTAGTAGTAAATAGTAAACTGTGACCGGCAGATTTATCAATTTAAATTGATGTGCAGACTATTCCAAGTGGCTGGAACAGAAAGCATGAAGGCTGTCTGCATAGATTAGAGACAGATCTGACCACAAGATGAATTATGTGACATAAATTTGCAGAGAAATGACTGAAATTGTTCCAGAGTGGCTTTATAGATAAAAATACACCAACGAATCAGTCAAATGTCTGAATAGAGACGACCGACCAACTCTGGATACAGAGTACAACAATAAAAGACAGAGGTCCAATGAAGAATAAAAGCAAGTAATCTTTCATAAATATACTGGGTTATTAAAAATAATAATTTTTCCTTTATTGTTTAATCCAACCATCAATTTTCAAACATTTATTTGGATCCAGGACACAATGGATTTCTGGGCACAGACAAGTAAAAGGTCATAGATAAGCAATAAACGAATTAAATAAATGAAATTTATGAATGGTTATGAGAAATGTATGAAGTGCGTATATATGTACACACAGCACCAGACAAAGAATATATAATTATATTTTATATTTCCTATTTTTTCTGTATTTAAAGCCCCCTCATTACCATAGGCTATAACTTATAGTAATAACTATAGCAGGTGTACAATTCTAGAATAATATCCACATCATTATAGAAACAGGTAATAAAGTAATTAAACAAATTACATCGTTTAAAATTTATATTTCATTTTCAATTTTAAGCTAGTTACAGTTTGACTTGTGTTTACCTTTAGCGGTTCCTTATCATTCTCGCGACATCTTGTGGCTCTACGTCAGCAGCGCAGCCGGGTGGACGAGTAGCTCTCGCGATACTTGAGTGGTCCAAAGGTTTTCTATGGATTCCAGTCAAAACAAACAGCGGTCGGAAAGTTGGTTTTAATTCCAAATAAACTTGTTTTTTAAATCGGTAAGAGACGCCGATAAACCTGCTTACATGTTGAGATGTTAGATTACACACAGTTTGTTTCATATGAAGTAGTTTAATCGAGTTTAAGGTTATTTTTGTTGAAGGTTTTCGCTCGTGTCAACAAACTAGCGTTAACGGTTAAACGGTAGAAACGTAACGTAGTTTTTCGACAGTAGCTTTTATTTAAGTTTAATTTTCAGACACACAGAGAATTATAGACTGATATCAAAACTATAACAATGATTTAATTTTCTTACTTATTGGTCAATAATACCAGCCACTAAAATGTGATGTATCTTTAACAGTTGACAATTGATTTTTGGTGAAATTTAAAATTTTTTTGAAAAACTTTTGCATATAAGTTGTCTGTATGCACACAGGCATCATCATCACACCCTGATGATGATGATGATGATGATGATGATGATGATGATGATGATGGGGCTAGCAGACAGTTGATGTGTAGTGAGGAGGAGGAGGAAGAGGAAGAGGAGGATGAAGATGAGGAGGATGAAGCTGAGGGTGAACCGCAGCCAGCTGCTGTTACTGTCCAGAGGAGAAACATCTGGAAACTTCCAGAAAGAAGGAACACTGCGAGTAGGACGGCAGGAGAGAGGTCAGACAGATCTATTCTATTCTATTCTGTTCTGTTCTATTCTATTCTGTTCTATTCTATTCTCCTCTGGTCTCTTGTCATCTGTTCTTTTCTGTTTTGTTCTTCTATGTTCACCTCTGATCTCTTCTGCTTTCTTTTCTTCCCTTTTGTGTTGTGTTTCGTTCTATTCTGTTCTCGTTTGTTTCCTTTTGTTCGCAGCAGTCTGATATCAGCTGCCTTGCTCCGCGGCTCCTCAGCAGTCGTCTCCATCTATTTCCGTCCTCTGACTCACTCTGACTTTAGTTCCTGGAACGTCTGGATATTTAAGTGACTCCGCTTTAGTAGAATTTAAAGGATCCTGTCGCTTCTCCGACACGAACGAAGAAAATCCTGCAGATTTGTGCAGATGTTCTTTCGGTGAACAGCTGCTGAAAACACAGAATAAACGCTGTCTTTCTCAGGTCTCGCTGAGAGGTTCTGTCGGCTGAGAGGAAACCTGCTGTTCATCCTGAAGAAACAGGTGAGACACGGAGAGAAGCAGGAAGGAAAGTGTCTTTTCACTGAGCTGTGTGACTTTAAAGCAAGACATATTAACAGTCACTTCATACTGGGGCTGTGGGCGTCTTATTGTTTGTTCTTGTATGTATGTATTAAATGTATATATATATATATGTAATATGCAGAATATACACAATTACAATGTACACTGCAGACGCATTAATCCAGACTGTGTGTTGCAGGGAGGTGAGGTAGACGAGGTGTTGCTGTTGGAGAGATGTGAGGTCATGAAGCTTCGTGACGACAACAGACGACTGGCTGTCAGTGCGTAATACACACACACACACGCTCATGTTTTTACATATAATGTTAGCCAGTTGTATATGCTCATCGGTAAAAGTGTGTGTGTGTGTGTGTGTGTGTTCAGCTTTTGAGAGCGGCGACCCTCCTGTGTTGCTGCAGTCCAGCAGCTCTGCAGAGTGTGTGTCCTGGCTCGTCGCCCTCAGAGACGCCAACACCGAGACACTGAGGAGACGCATCACACACCTCGACGCGCTCATCAACACACACTCTGCACACGGCGCCAGGGGAGATACAAGCCTGGAAAACAATGGAGGTTCAGGTGAGTGTGTGTGTTTTTAATTTACTCAGCACAATGTCCAGTAAATATCTTCACTGTGTTGATGTAATGTTGCTCTGTGGCCACAAGGTGGAGTCACATCTGCTGCTAAAGTCTCTCCACTGCACCTGACTGTTGGTAAGCTACACACACACACACACACACACACACACACACACACACACACACACACACGACAGAGTTACTACTTGATTGAATTTTTAAAGTTTTTGAAATACTGTTTCCTTATGTGTTTATATAAATAGTTTTAAACACACACACACACACTTTCTCTCTCTCTCTCCCTCAGAGTGTCGAGGTGTGGTTTCAGCGGCTGCCGGAGTCCAGATTCAAGTGTGTGTGATCGACACACACACTCACACAGTCAGGAAGCACTGCTGCTCCGAGATAGAGAAGGTACACACACACACACACACACACACACACATCCATGTCACAAAGTTGTTACTGTTGTGACTCTTGTTTCATGTTGCTGTTGTTGTTTGGACCATGTTCAGTGTCACACCGTCGCCGTGAAGACATTTCTGCTTCTGTGAGGACGTTGCAGTCGCTCCTCAGCGGCTCAGAGGACTGTGTGAGGTTTAACACTTTGTTTTAAAGTTAAGCTTGGGCTCAGGTTTATGTATGTATATTTGTCAGTGAAGGTCCTCACAGCTATGGCAAGACAAACCTTTGTGTATGTGTGTGAGTACTTCCCGTTACTCATGTTGTGGGCTCATAAATTTGTTCACACAGTCACGGTGGTGAATCGAGTCAAGTTTTATTTACATGTCAAATCAGCCTGCGGAGGCCGAACAGTCTGTGCTCCGACTAATGAAAAGCTTTATCTGGATAAAAGAAGGAAGAAACAGAGGAGGGACAGATATGGAATAGATCTCATGTGAACAGAACAGTTGAGCTCACACGACTTGTTATTTCAATCCATAAGAACAATCAGCATCTTGTATCTTGAGTGGGGGAGGGGTAATCACGTCATCGGAGTCATCAAGTCTGTGAGTAATTTACAGAATAAGGATGAAAAGATTGTAGATTACAAACATATATTGTGGAGAATTGACGTACATTTCGAGACAAAAAACAAGTTCACATGACATTAAATCATTAGATTTTAGGGGGAAGACTTGTCAGGGTGAATGTTAGGTTCTTAATTTATTAAGCCAATGTCTCTGTTGACACTACAGGCATCTGCAAATAATGTAGTAATAAAGTAATAATAATGGACGACCAGCTTAAATGTTTGTTGAGTCAACAGCACAACGTGTAATGTTTGCAGGAGGACACTCAGGGCGAAGGCGAAGACAACAAGTCATTTCTTTAAATATTGATTTACCATCCAACAAGTTAAAGGAGCTATTTGTGAGTTTTCCTGTTGCTACACAGCTAGCGTTAGCATTAGCAGCTGTTTATCTACCAGTCTAAAGAAACGTTGTGAGTTCAGCATCAAACTTGATTCTTTTACTCACCAAGAGCTTCTAATTCTATCACTTCTTTTTCTTCTGCTGAAGTTAGCGTGCTAACCAGCTAGCCTTGTGCTAGCTAGCTTGTGTCATCACTTTCTGATACCGAGTCAGTGTAGTGCCCTTAAGAAGTAGCTGCTCAGAGGTCGTATTATAACCTCTTGTCTTGTAAATGAAACTAAGGCGAAGCTCTTGGCAAGTCTGGTAGGTAAACAGCTGCTAATGCTAACGTTAGCTATGTAGCCGCTAGCAAAACTTACAAATATCTCCTTTAAAGTGAGAACTTTGGTCAACCGTCAGATTCTGTAACGGTTCAACAACAATTTCATCCTCAGGTAACGTTAAGTATAATGTGAAGCAAAACGTCAGTGATTTGTTTGATATTCAGTGGATGATTAAATAGAATTAATGTTATTGTTGTTTTTGCTTTCGTTTCTACGGCAGAGTGAGGACAGAGTTAATGAAGGTCACAGAGCAGCTCTACCACCTTCAGCTCAGCAGATGGTTTCAGTTTCACAGTTGATAACTGTGGCCTCTGTTAGTGTCAGTGTCTCGTCCTGCAGTTCGTCTTAAATCAAATTAATAACATCAAAATTAAATTAAATAAAAAACAGTAAAATGTTATTTCAATCAAACGACTTCAAAATAAAATGCTGTTGAACCCCGGGTTTATCTTAGCTCTGGGAAATGAATGTAGGTCAATGTAATGTCCTCTGAAGTCACAGAAACACAACTGTATGTTTGTGTGTGTCTCGCAGGGACCGGATGAGAGAGTGTTTGTAACATCTGTGTGTTTCCATGGCGACTACCCTCTCTACCATCACAACAGGATCAAAGTCACAGTTTATCGCGCAGAGGAGCCGACAACACACAAACCAGTGAGTGTGTGTGTGTGTGTGTGTGTGTGTGTGTGTGTGTGTGTGTGAGAGAGAGAGAGAGAGAGAGAATGTGTAGATGTGTCTGTAAAATTGTGTATATAAGAGGATTAGCTCAAAGGATATGTACATGTGTAAAACCAGTGGTGGTCGCTTTTCAACACACACTCGATTTCTCTCTCAAGTCAGTTAATCTCGCTCTCACACACACACACACACAGACACACACACAGAGAGAGGGG
>NW_019525465.1:153540-156151 GCF_002814215.2 Seriola lalandi dorsalis
ATGGGGGGGGGGGGGGGGGGGGGATGGGAGGGTGAAACGAGGACAGCCGCAGAGAGAAAGTGAGATTTTAGGTAAATGGATGTTTCCGTTTTTGGCTCTTTTCTCTCTTTCATTTCTGCCGAACCCGACCACGACCGGCCCACCAGGCGCTCCGCTAATCTGCATATTTCCCATGATGCCGGCGTGCGTGCGATTTTAATCCTGTAGGCCGTGACGAAAGAGGAGGAGGAGAAGGTGATGGAGGGAGCAGAGAGACGGTCGGCCGGTGTGTGTTAGTCTTTTCAGCCGGAGCAGAGGAGACGACCGGAGCAGGATTCTTTCTGCTCGTTTTTCATGATTGATGGATTATATTGTTCGGACATGTGCTGGTCCCGGGATACTGGACGCTCCCGCTCTTCTTCTTCTTCTTCTACTTCATCATCTCTGCTTTATTTTCCCTGCGTTTTACTCTCTGTAAATCCATCATGAGCGAGAGAAACAGTCTCTTACCTGCTGCTGTTGTTGTCATTTCATTCGACTCTAATGTAAGATTCAGTCGAGCAGGAAGCTTTAATGTCTGTAGTGCGTTCGGGTGCAGGTGGGAAATTCCAGGTCAGTGTTGGAGGTATTGTAGCTACTCGGAGTAATCAGATTACTTCTTGTTGTGGCAGGTAACTTCATCAGAGGCGCTGGGTACCAAAGAAATGTTCCCAGAATATCTAAAACTACAACTGAAGGTCAGAGTCTTAATCTCCTTTAGTGAAGCATCAAACAAGTCTTTCTGTGGCAACTGTGCTGCACTTTAACAACTGTGTCTGTGATAATACTGAAGATTTTCACACAATATTAAAGCTGCTAGCAACTAACAGATATTTTCTATTATTGATTAATCTGACGATTATTTTCCTGATTGAATGTTCTGTCTGTAAAATATCAGGAAATAGTGAAGCAGGTTTGTGATAATGTCAAACTGCTGCTGGTGAAAGGCGTCACATCCTGAGAAGTAACCAGTGAATATTTCTTCTTTTAAAAATGTCTCAAGCAATTAATTGATCATTAAAGTCGTGATTATGACGAATCGATTAATCGACTGATCGTTGCAGCTCTGAAATACAATCTCCTTCCCAGGTCACTACAAGACGAACACAAAGCCGCTGTGAGGAGGTCAGAGGTCAATAAACAGGACAAATATTTATGGAAATGCTCTAAAAAATATCAGGACTTTTAGAGACACAGGTGGAAAGAAAAAGGAAGAAGACAAAGAAGAATTTCCTCAGTATGAGTTTGTTGAATTTGCTCTTTCTAGCTGTGGAGTTGTGGGTTTTTTAACAGTTTCCCTGCAGGCTTTTATTTTCTTCAGTAGCTCGACAGATGTTTTAACAGATGTTTTAACAGAGCTCTCGCTGACTGGTGCCGCTTCTCTTTTATTTATTGATTTGTCGCCGTGTGTCTCGCGCTGTGGTCGTCGTTTGTTGTTGTTGTGTGACGTAAAGGAAGCTAAAGGAAGAGGAGACTTTAGTTTGGGTCAGGACCGAACATCAGAGACTGAAGTGAGAAAACAGGAAACACTCAAAGGCCAGAAGAGAAGAGACGATCGGAAACAGGAAGGAAGAGTTCGTTTTTTTTTTTCTTCTTGTGGTGATGCAGAGAGTGATGATGGCGTGCACCAAGTGTTTCTGTCCACCAGGAGACAACAGCTCCTCTGCTGGACAGGTAGGGCAGTGCACACACACACACACACACACACACACACACACACACACACACTGACAGTAAATGTTCTGTGGAGTCGTCTGAGTCCGCGTGGTTTGTGTGTGTCTGGGTTTGATGGGGATTAGCATGTAATCTTAAAAGCCTCTTTGTTCTGCCCAAGAACTCAATGAGACAGATTAGCTCAGTGTGTGTGTGTGTGTGTGTGTGTGTGTGTGTGTGTGTGTGTGTGTGTGTGTGTGTGTGAATGGGTCATTCATTAATTAATATTACAGTACATTAGGAAGAAGCTTAAAACTGTCCATAAGCCCTTTATATAACTCAGAGCAGGAAACATCCTGCGTATAATTCAGGGCTGTTTGTTTTTTAGGAAATGGGCGGGGGCGTTGTCACGTGACTGTTCCTGTTGTTTTGGTGGTGAAGTTAATTTTCTGACTGATGAAGTTAAACCTAGAGAACAGGGTTGGGCTCTGCACCAGCAGCCGCACAGATCATGGCGAGCAGGTGTGACCTCAGCTCCGTGTGAAGCAGAGTCAGTGATCAGACGAGGAACTGAGGCTTCAACCAGGAGAAACAGTCTTCAAACAAAAGGAAGAAGCTTTGATGTCGACACGCAGCCGCTCGATAAGACCTCTCTGTCTATGTGCTGTTAAGAAAGGTCTTATCTTATTGGACGGGTGTTAGCATTAGCATATAGTACGTTCAGTCATCAGCTGGTATGTAGTGTGGAAACAGAAACAACAGCAGAGAGAGAGACAGGATCTGTACAGGAAAGGTTCTGCCTCGGAGACAATCGAGGGCTGGCTTTCAACTGGTTCTTATTCCAAACAAAACAGATGTTAAACACATCACCTCCTCTGCAGGCGATTGTTTAGAAGAACAAAAAACAACCTCCTGGACTCAACTGGATTACTTCTGGACA
>NW_019525465.1:156914-163202 GCF_002814215.2 Seriola lalandi dorsalis
GGCCTGGGAGTTGTCACCTGATTGGACGTTGCTGGGATACCTGTAGGCAGAAGAGGAAGTGAGATGGGAAGAAAGGGGGGGGGGGGGGGTGGTGGTGGTGGTGTTGGCCCCACCTCCACAGAGAGTTAAAATACACAATCTCTTCCTGTTTTCACATCACAACGTCTCCAGAGATACTGACGCACACACAGGGCTGAAAAGAGGGAGAGAGAGAGAGGGCGAGAGACATAGGCAGAGAGCGGGGGAGAGAGCCAGCCAGGTGTAAGCAGGAAGTGTGCAGAAGGTGTGTCTGTGCTGACATGTTGCTGCATACCTGGCACAGGTTGGCAGAGCTGCAGAGCTTGGTGCTGCTGCTTTGTGTTTTCCACAGTTAGAGTTGTTTTCCTGTCTAACTGTTTCTTTACTCTTCGTCTTGCTAATTTGTTTTTTATAATCTCTCTGTGACATCATCATCTTATTTGTATTGATCAGTCACAGTTAGTTTGTTTAGTTAATGTCTTTATGGCTTGTTTATAGTTAACTTTGTCTTGCTAAGTATCTTATTTTTAGTTTTTTTGTTGTCTTCTTGTTTGTTTATTATTTTTTGTCTTGCTTCTAGTTTGTGTTTCTTGTGTCTAATTAGCTTTGTCCTGTTTTTAGTTTGCTTCTCTTATAAGATGTGTTGTGTGTTAGTCTCTTTCTAGCTTTGTCTCGCTAGTTATTTTAGTTAGCATCATGTGTTTTTGAAGTAAATGAAGTGATAACGTCAGTATCCAAATGTGGAGCTGAACTGAGCTGAGAGATGAGTAGTGACAGGAAGTGGACAGGAGTGAATTCACTGTCCTGCTGCAGGTAAACATCCTCCTTAGCACTCACTTGTCTTTTGGCTTCTCAGCATCAAAGCTTTTCGTTCTTTCTGGCTTCCTGTTTATCTTCATTAGGACGATGGACGGAGTGAACGAGGTCGGGGAGGTGAAGGTGTCCCGTCTGCAGATGGAGGGAGAGAACGAGGACAAAACTCCTCCTGAACACAAGGTAGAGGAAGAGAAATACTTGCCTTCACTCTGGACTTTCCTCTTTCTGCCGGAGCTTGTGTAACACCGAGATGTCACTGTTCGAAACTTTGCTCTGTGGTTTCTTCTCTGTCACATTGGGTTTAGTTCACAGTAGCTTTCTCTTTAGATCACATTTCTCCCCCTTCATAGCGTCTCTTCTCGCTCTTCCTCTGCTGCAGTGTCCGGCTCTGTGCGACAGTCTTCACGGCTCCGTCCACGACAAAGAAAACAGTCCCATGATGCGAGCTGGTGAGACACACACACGAGCCAACGATAGCAAATTCTGCTAACTTTTCTTTCTTACCTTAAATATATATGTGTGTGTGTGTGTGTGTGTGTGTGTGTGTGTGTGTGTGTGCAGTGCTGTGTTCTCAGGTGTGTAAGCTGTACAGGTTTCAGACGGAGGATCATCGATGGCTGCTGGTCAGGGAACAGTTGTCAGAGACGCCGCTCTCTTTCTCTTTACCCAAACAGCTACTGAGCGCGCTCATACACGAGCACGCCAACAGGTACGTGCGCGATGTGACTGGACTACGGGAGAAAAGTGCCACTGTAAAATTTCAGATAGTAACCGGGGCTTTTATGTAGAGAGAGACGGACACACCTGTATTTCTAATTTCCTTTTCCACCAGTAAAAACAAACTTTTCCTGTCGTCTTGATGAATCAGAATAACGTCCATTTCTACAGCACAAACTCATCAGCACGTCAAGAGTCACGTCGGACTTTCACTTTAACTGTTCACCCAAACAACGTGAAGCTGCCATGAGTGAAACTCAAATTTTCCTCCGGAAATTTCACAATAAAAGTCTTGTAGCGTTTCCTTCAGGTATATTGGAATTAATTTGAGAATGTATAAAATTTAAAACGAGAGACTCTGGTGATTATAAAATGACTCTGTTTTTGTACTGATGAATTAGAGCTGTGGAAAAGTTCATTATACTAGATTTACCATGTGAGCTGTTGAAGCCGACTGCAGGTGATTCCCTCTGTTCTTTTTACCTGGTGACCGGCTTTTACCTGTTCATGCCGGTCCATGTTCTTGGCTCCTACTGGAGACGTGATGATCTGCTGATAGTGGTGCACATCTTCACACTGTCTCTCATTCATGACGTTACGTTTGTGAAGTGGCTGCAAACGTCAGAGTTTCAGTTTCAGAAAGTCAGAAAGTTCTTTGATGCAGTCCTCAGTCTAATTCAGTGTCGGAAAGGTGTAGGAGGAGGAGGAAGAGGAAGAGGAAGAGGAAGAGGAAGAGGAAGAGGAGGAGGAGGAAGAGGAGGAGGAGGAAGAGGAGCAGGAGGAAGAGGAAGAGGAGGAGGAGGAAGAGGAGGAGGAGGTTGTTGTTGTTTCCAGGTTGTTTGGGACTAAGCAGAAGAAAAAGATGAACAGTGTAATTCACATTAGCTTCGACAGAAACATCCTGCAGCCACAGAAAACCAAAGGAAGAAGATCAAATACTGAATTTCAGAGTGTTTAATAATGTATTTACAACTTCTTTTGTCCTGGATCTAAGAGCTCGTTGGCTCAGATGTCGAATCAATAATATGCTGTTAACTGGAAGCTCAATTTTCTGTTTAATTAATTATCTATACAACAGCAGAAGCTTATTTACTTTGCTGCTTATTTCTTATAAGTGGCACTAAACCTTTGGTAACAAGTGGAACATGAGGAATTAAAATAACATCTTCACAGACGGATGTTAGTCCTGAACGACTGTGAGGCCGAGGAGATCCTGCGAACAGCGTCGATGATTCGTGTCACGTCTTCCAGGAATTTCTATCTAAACTAAATGTTTAATGATTTAATAATATGAAAGTTAAAGAATAAAAACTACAACATGGTCTAATAATGTTCTATAACAGGATTTAACTGTGACTGTGACGTCTGTCTGTCTCTGTGTCAGGGTCCAGGAAGTGAAGGAGCTCGGTGACCTTTCACCCCACTGGGATGGGCTCCGCCACGATGTCATCAACCACTGTAACCACCTGATTGGCTGTTATCAGGAAACACTGGCCGAGCTGGACAAGCTCTCAGGTGAGGTCGATTAAAGAGTCGCGTAGTTTTAGCTTCTCTGTAAATACGTTAAAGTATTTATAAGCAACATGTTCTCAGGACGTCGTGAGCGTTTGTGTCACTGGTTGTTTTTCTTGTCTCCTGCAGCGTCGTCCTGCTTCAAGTCGAGCAGCAGTAAGTCAGACAGACACCTTCAGTTCGTTCCCACCAACCTGCACTCACAGAGGATGGAGGTCACCAGTCCAGACAGCACAGGTTCATTACTCTTCTTCTACTCTCTTTGTTCGGATGCTGCGGGCTTTATATCGTTCTCAGTAACGCTCCGTCTCTCTGTCTCCAGGTGTGTGGTATGAGGTCATAACGTTCGGGGCTCCGGCTGATCACCACCAGGCCTTTAAACATGGCGGACTGAAGAAACTGCTCAGCAAACACACCAACCACAGAGACAGGTAAACTCCTCACCTGCTCTCTCTCCTCTTCCTCCGCCCGTCGCTTCACATTGTTGTCTGCTGGTTAATCTCTGTGATCTCTGCTCTGGGGATTAGTGATGCTGCATCGTAGATTACTACACAAATACAGTGAATTATTTGGATTTGTCAGGATCCTCCGTTTAGATCCAGCAGCTATAGGATGGAAAAAGAAAACAAGATCTTCTCAGATTACTTTTTTATTAAAACTGTAAGTTGCATGTGGTTTAGTAAAAAGAGGTTTTACACATATTGTATGTTTTTCTCCAGAAGAGATTTGTGTCTTTTACTGAAAATTAAATGAAGTTCAACAGTCCAGATGTTTCAGACAAACTGAGCTAAAACCTTCCAACCATGACCAGTGTGCTATTTTATATATATATATATATATATATTATTGTTATTGTTATTATTATTTGAAGGAACAAAAAACATAAGAAATTCTTATTAAACTGTAAAAATCCTGCAGTTTAATCATTTTACTTAAAGTAAAAATAAACAACAGTTTATACGATTATATGTTGTATCATTATTTCATTGTGACTCCATTTTACTCTTGTAGTTGTTTGAGGTCTGTGAACTAGTTTATATAAAGCTGTAATTTAAGATTGTTTCCACTGTATATAAATGTTCTGATGATCTGATATCACGATAATAATTTGTTTGATTTGTAAACTTCAGGAAGTAGTGAGGGCAGCAGTGAATGTCTGTAGTTGTGCAGCAGGACTCTGAACCTTCGCTCCTCCGTGTCTCCAGCTCCGTCTCTTACTCTCAGGACGAGAGCTCCAGGGCCAGGGAGCTGCTGGCCAGCGTGGCCCAGCTGCAGCCTCTGGTCTTCGGGCTCGCCGAGGAGCTGCTCTCCGTCTCCTTGGAGCTGAACGTGGCTCGACTGCAGCAGGTGCTGGACGGCCTGACTCAGCAGGTGAGGAGGGGTGCGGGTGACACAGGTGACGCATTCCGCTCGGACAGGTAACAGAGGAAACTTTAATT
This sequence comes from Seriola lalandi dorsalis, assembly GCF_002814215.2. NCBI lineage: Eukaryota > Metazoa > Chordata > Actinopteri > Carangiformes > Carangidae > Seriola > Seriola lalandi. The sequence continues at coordinate 161,417 of NW_019525465.1, forward strand.
CATCTTCATCCGTCTCGTCGCTTTGTCTCGGTTTCATCCAGACCGAGCAGTTTGTTCACGCTCTCAAAGACGAGCTGGTGAAAAGCGCCCTGATGGCGATCCACCACCAGTGCAGGGCCAACTGCAACAGCAGCCACGTGCACAGCAACGGGCTGCTCTGCGAGAACTCGCCAGTCAGTCAGGACGGGCAGCCTCCGCTCGGTCATCAGGACGTCGCCCGATGGGACGCGGAGTACGACGAGGAGGAGTGGGTTAGTGAGGCCTCAGCTTGGTTGGGACAGTTTCACACGAGTACAGTTTTTAAATATGTGTGTGTCTGTGTAGGACCGGGCGTGGGCCAACGTCGCCAAGATCCTCAACTGCATCGTCGTCATGGTGGACCGGCTGCAGGGGCGGGAGGAGCGGCCTCCGGAGCTGACGTCGGCCGAGCTGCAGGAATCCACGGGGGACACGAACTCTCACAACACGGGTGAGACTCACGTTTGTGCTGATGTCAGACTGTAGAGACGTTACCGCCAGGAAACGTCTCTCATGCTGACATCAGGGGTGTTTCGATGAAGCCTCGGCTGATCAGATGATTTTATATTGCACTGCTGCCACATGATTGGCTGCTGAATAAGCAGGTGTACAGGTGTTCCTAATAAAGTGATCAGTGAGTGATCTGATTGGACGTCTGGTTCGTTCAGTCATTAAAGCTGAGAAACTGAAGCGATGTCCGTCTCCTCCAGCGTCTCCCTCCCGCTCCTCCTCCTCGGCCTCCTCCTGGCAGGAGCAGCTCCTCCCCCTCGTGGTCACTCTCAGGGACTGTGTGCGCGAGGCCGTGGTGAAGGCGCGAGCCGCCATGACCTTCGTGATCCTGCAGGGGGCGGTGGCCCCGACTGTCGGCCGCGGGCCTGTACAGATCGTCCAGAGGCGACACGCCGTCTTCAGCCAGGCGGTGAGAACATGTGACAGGTCGTCAGAGTTTCACTGTGTTTGATTATGTGTCACGCAGGTGTGAGGATGATCTATGAGTGTGACAACAGCTTTTACAGTTTACAGTTTTTTATATTAAAGCTACACTAATCAAACACACACACACACACACACACACACACACACACAGACTCATCACCAGCTCTGCAGCTCCAGCTCCTTTCAGCCTCTTGTAGCTCCTGGTTTTAGTTTTACAGCACGTTTACTGTTCGTCTGTTTTCAGTAAACAAACCCACTAAACACCGCACTCACTAGTGATGTCACAGCGTGCTGAGTACACGTCTACATCACTGCAACAAGGTGAGAAGTTAACCAGCAGTCAGTCATGGGTCCTCCCTGATTGACAGGCGCCTCAGACTCTCACACTCAGTAACCTCAGACTCCAGATTCTGTCAGCTGATGAGACGAGACGAGACGACGTGAATGATGTTCACAGACTGGAAACAGCTCGCTCTGATTAAAGGTTGAGGCTGGAATTTCCTGTTTACTCTCTCTCTCTCTCCCTCTCTCTCTCTCTCTCTCTCTCTCTCTCTCCCTCTCTCTCTCTCTCTCTGTTTACACTCTCTCTCTCTCTCTCTCTCTCAGCTCTCAGCTCTGGTGTGTGGTTTCATGTTGAAGCTGTACGGAGGTCTGGAGGATCCTGACTTCCTGCAGCAGCTTCTCTCTGTTGGAGTCCTGGCTCAGTTTGAGAGTCTGCTCAGCACCTACGGTAACACACACACACACACACACACACACACACACACACACACACACACACACACACACACACACACACACAGATTCGTCACCAGCTCTGCAGCTCCAGCTC
>NW_019525465.1:164491-169479 GCF_002814215.2 Seriola lalandi dorsalis
GGGCGTGCGCAGGTGTGTCGGAAAGCTAACGGCGTTCGTCTGACCAGCTGTAAGAGTGCGAAGGACCGCACGGCGATGTCGGTGACACTGGAGCAGTGTGTGTTACTGAGGGAGCGACACACACTCTGCCAGCAGCACTTCAGCTCCGCGCTGGACTGTATGAGGAGGTGTGTGTTCATCTGTCTTCCCTCCGAAAACATGACCTTCCTTTCTTTTCCTCTCCTCTCCTTCTTCCTCCTCAGTCACCTCCTTTGTCTTCCTTTCTTTCCTCCTTATTTTTATGTTGCAGAACATTTTCAGTTTAACCTTTTTTTTCTGTTTCCTCTTTTCTTTTTACTTCATGTCATTCTCGCCTCTTCCATCCATTTCCTTGTTTTCTCTTTCTTTCTTTCTTCTTCCTCATGGGATCATCATCATCCATGTTTCTGTTTCTTCTCTCCATCTTTCTTCCGACACCTCCCTTTCCTTCACACATGCACACAAAGGTCTCGTCTGTCCTGGGGGCAGATGCTGGGCTGTTACGCCCAGTCAGGGTTGACTGTCTCTGGGTTAGAGCCAGCCGAGTGTCCCTCTGGTCTCCAGAGCTCCTGGCTCCCTCTGTGTTTGGCCCCCAAGGCTCCCAGACGACACCTGTACCCAGTGGCCTTCCTCCTGGTGACCTCTCACCTCCTGGTTCTGTGGCTCATCCTCAGCCTGGTTATACTGCTGGCCAAATACCAGTAGACCAGCACAGACTGGGAACACTGGGCGCAGTGGACTGGATGGACATTTTCCCAGACACTGAACGAGCCTCATGCGAGAACATCTTCATCCTAAATTTCTCTTTGTTTTCTCTTTTTATTTTTGTGTGAGTCGGATTCATCAAACTCCTGCTGATGCCTGATGATGTCACATGTTCATGAGATTTGATCATTTGCATAATCGACTCCCCCGAAACCGGCACATTGGATGTTCCAACAGCTGATCGATCTCAAATCAATCGCCATTTAAGAACAAATCTGTTTCTACGAGTGGTTCGTTGAACGAGGCCCAATGTTTGTTTCTTTATTGTTTTGGGAAATGTTTATTTGTTATTTATAACTTATTTAACTGAACTTAACTATTTATTTTTATAATTTGATTTATTGTGGATGTATGACGGAGTTTATTATTTTTGTGTGTTAACTCAGCGCCTGGTCATTCATATGCACATGTATTTCTGCATCAATGTGTGTGTGTGTGTGTGTGTGTGTGTGTGCGCAGGGATGGCTGCAGGATGGAGAACGTGCAGAAGAACGTGGGCAACAGGAAGTTCGCCTTCAGCAGCGTCCAGCTCCTCACCTTCCCCAAACTGTACAGACCTCCAGACGGCAGCTATGGATAGACACACTGGCAGTTTTGTTGGTTCCTGTACAGCTTGTTTTATCATAAGACTGTTTTATCATGTAAAGTGTGTGTCGTGTTATGTATGAATGTAGATTTTATTTTAATGACCCTCTGTACTGTTCACTGGGGCTGCAAGTGTTTGATTTACAAACATGTTTCTGCAATAAATTAATACTTGATTATTTTCTGTCAAATATTAATTAATTAAATCCAATATGTGAATGTAATCAGTGATACAGGGCTGGATTAAACCATCAGGGGGGCAACAAACAAAAATCAGATGAGGCCAAGACAACTGTAATGACTTATAATTAAACACATTTGTTCAAGAATACACACCATGGAAGTATTAAAATCTCTTTAGCACATTTTAAAGGTATTAAATCTATATTTTGACACATTGTTCCTCTACAAAACCTCAAGATTTTATACAGATTGCAGGAGCCACCTTTGGCCCTCATAATTTTATTTTTTTATTGTGCTTTATTGCTGCATTTTATCAAACAAATTTGTAATTAATCAGATTACAATAAAGTTGTTGTCATAGCAGATGACCTAAGGGTGGCTGCGGCTCCCAAGGGTCAACAAAAATGTTTGCCAGACTGAATTTAAGAAAATTTTGAAGTATTTCCATTTTCTAATACTTTATACAATACGTCTACTCCACCATATTCACAGGGAAATAATGTGCATTATACTTCACTGCATTAATCTGTCAACGATCAAATTAAGATTATATGTAAAAAATAACCCAACTTTATATAAAGCAAAATAACGATGATATAATAGTTTAACAGTGAATATTTTAAGTACACTGCTAATTTTACTTCATTATAAAGTCTTGTATCATCGTTGATATAGAGCAGCGTTTTTAGCCGGGCCGCTGGGTGGCGCTGCTCAGTATCACTGCAAACAGAGCTGCGTCATGTCAGACCGAGTTAGATACATTTAAAACGGAAATTAGATGTTTTGCCCTTCAAAATAAAACAATAGTCGCTCATATACTAAATTTGGTCTAGTGGAATCTGAAATAACATTTTATTTAAAAAAAAAAAAAGTTCGCAGTGGTGATTATGAATGATGGGTGATTCCATAGTAGAGCAGATGTATATGGATGCAACTTTATCGATTAATCTTGATTTTCTTTTTCTGGCTTTTATTTTGAAGAGACAACACCGGACGTGTTGTTTACCGTCAGCGCCGGTTGACGCCTGGGCCCAGTCAAAACAATGCAGCTTATCGGGCCTGCAGCGTCCAGCTAGCCGTTTATACTTACAGTTATTAACCGTAAACCTTGAAACGCTGTGAAAATCACCGCCCGGTGTTTCACTTTATTTACGGTTCAGTCGCGTCGTTCCCGCGGTCCGTGTCGCCCGGAGCCGTTTCTCTTGTTTACGCTTCTCCCGCGGGTGTTTGTGTTTTGTTCTCGGTGACGGTTGGAAATGGAGGCGGCTAACGGGCGTCTGCTGCGAGGAGCCCGGAGCACGGCGCAGGGGAGCGGCTGAAAAACACCAAGAAAAAGATAAACAACAAAACGAGAGGGAGGGTGAAAACGGGGCGGGAGTTGACATTGATTAGAAAAGGCGGATTGATTAACCAGGTCTGGTTAGCATGGTGGAGTAGGCATCTCCGGTGTTAACGCTACCGGGCTCCTCCGACCGATCGACCGACCGACGGGCGGCTCGCTCTCACCGCGGAGGATCACCATGGCCCCGGGCTCGCTGGTGGCGGCCTGCCGCAGCTTGGCCCTCTCTACGTGGCTGCTCTCCTTCTGCTTCGTCCACCTGCTGTGCCTGGACTTCACCGTGGCCGAGCGGGAGGAGTGGTACACCGCCTTCGTCAACATCACCTACGTGGACCCGGCCACCTCGGAGCTCCGCACCGAGAAGACGGAGTGCGGTCGCTACGGGGAGCACTCCCCGAAGCGGGACGCCAAGGGGGTGGTGGTCCTGCCCGCAGCCCTGCACGATCGCCAGGCCTGCGACCCCAGCACCCGGTTCGCGGTGCCCGCACAGGCCGGGGCCTGGGTGGCGCTCATAGCCCGGGGCAACTGCACCTACAAGGACAAGATCCGCCACGCAGCGAGCCACAACGCCTCGGCCGTGGTCATCTTTAACGTGGGGTCCACCAACGCTAACGACACCATCACGATGCCCCATCCAGGTATGATGGGGCTCCTTATTTAAATGCGCACTTTAACAGATCAGTGGGTCCCATGTTCATATTATTCAACTCTGCAATTTAAAATTCAGATTATTGTGGGTATGGATACCATATGGATAAATTCAGGTGTGCAGGTGAAGAATAATTGATCAACATGATTTCCAGTCTTCACTGTAACACACATTCCTTCATATTAGTATTGCAGTTCTTTGTGTGTAAACCCAAGCAGCTATCCACAAATTTAAAGGTGAATTAATTAGTCATTAACTGATCCACAGAGGATTAATAATTGGCAACTTTCCACCATTGAATAAGAGAGAGCAAAGAGTTTGTTGAACAAAACAAGACATTTGAAGAGAGAATTTACACTATTTTACAGACATTTTAAAGACAAAACAGCAAAAATGTACATCGGCTGCAGTCTGCATAGTAAATTTGGTTTTCATCCACTGCTGCAGCTAATGATTATCTTCTGTTTCAGTTAATCTCATTAACAGTTTTCTCAATTATCTGTCAGGAAATAGTGAAAAACGCTCATCACAATTTACCAAAGCCCAAATATCAAAAATCCCATTTAGAAAAAGCAGAAACTCAGTTGACTGATTTTACTCCAATTCTCTTAGTGACATTGAGGTGAATCTGCCTCAATTACAGCTGATGAATTAAACTTAAATCCTGTGTATTGCTCATATTTTTCAAATGTATTTGAAGTGGATAAAGAAGATGGTGTGTAGGAGAGATAGGAAGCTAACAAAGATTTCTCCTGAAAACCCAAGGCAATCGAAAATAAATTAGCTGCTTTCTTGTCACTTTGGCCTTTTTATAGAGCAGTTGATTGGTTAAGAAAATGATCAGCAGACTAATCCATAATGGAAATAATGGTCTGAACTGGTTTTCAGAGCTGTTCCAGGAGCCAGCAGACAGAGTGCTGACTGAAGGTCTGTGGCTGCTGCTGTTGTGACGTAACAGCATCAGATTTTCATTTAATTTATTGGTGCGTTAGACGAGCTGTCGGTGTCTGTCACACACAGTCTGCGACGTGGAGCAGCGACTCCCAGACCTGCCGCATCCACCTCGACTCATTACAGAAAACACGCTGGTCTGATTCACTTAGAGGCAGAGAAGCTCCATGTGATGAGTGTTGAGTTACATAACAGACTGTGCAGTCGTAGCAGAGGGAAGAAGTGAGGTCCTCCTGTCTAAACTGTTGTTTTTATTCCCTCTGTCAGTGCTGCTGAGGGAGGTAACGGACTCACAGATGTTTCTCTGACAGCTGGAAACCAGTTTAGGGTTCCCGGAGGTCGCCGGACCCTGGACCCCAGTTTGGGAGTCAGTAAATGCAGGGGAATACAAACAACCAGTGTTTACTCTAAATCGACTTTCTCATGACAGTTCTCGGGGTCAGGGTCAGTTTCTGACAGGAGCTGGACTTCATATTATAAAGAAGTGGATCTGGCAGC
>NW_019525465.1:169499-203329 GCF_002814215.2 Seriola lalandi dorsalis
CCCCCCCCCCCCCCCCCCCCCTGTCCCTAATGAACTCTGGGAATCAGTCATTGGACACTCTTGTGTACATTAAGTCAGCGCTGGGTTCAGAAGTCCACTGTCCACCCAGCACTTTGCCTCCGGACTCGCTCTCGGCTCTGAGCTTCTGTGTTGTTTGGATTTAATTCAGTCTGATCCGGATTCAGGTTTTCCTGATTATTTTCTCATTTAATAGAAAAAAACCCTCTATGCTGCAGAGACCCCATGTTACCCACAATGCCGAGTGGAGGCAGGTCTTTTAAATTGAACCAGACTGCGTGGGCTGGGGTTCAGTGACAGTTTACTGGATCTGAATCCTTTCAAACACCTTAAAGAACCATAGAACTCTAATCACATTAATAACATCATTGGTCATAATTTTATTATATTTCATGTTTTCTTGTGAAACACTTTGAGCCACATCTCTTGCATAAAAACAGCTCTATAAATAAACTTTATTATAATTATTATTAATGTGAATAATCAACTTTTTGAAACTGAATCGAGTCAAAATCACGATTTATTTTCCCCCTTTACATCCACTGAACGTTTTGCTCTGTGCTAATGAGAGAAAGGATTCGTTAACTATCATTCAGGTGGACGCAGTAGAAACACAGTAAAGAAAGGATTTCCTTTATTTCACCTCTGATTATAATATAAAACTATTTTCTGACATTTTTAGACCAAATTTCATTAAGAAAACCAGCTGCAGTTCATGTGACAGTGAGAGTGACTGTCGGCTTCAGCCTCACTTGACTGGGACGTTACTGTTATATAAGTGCAGAGTTACGGCTCAGTGAGCGTTTCTCTGTGTCACTGCTGCTGTTTGTGAAGCTCAGCCACACTTTAAACCATTCCCTGATTCATTGATTAACGAGGAGCGGTGAATGATAATTGATTTATCGTTTTATTGCCTCTATGTCCTTTATGATACGGGACTGGATTCGGGGATTTGGACTGTGAATTTGAAGCTGTATTTTCACGCTGCTGCAGATGTAAAACTAGAACGTCGCTTGAAGCCGTTCGACCATTTTCAGGACGTGTTCCCAGTTCTGTCTCCTGTCCGGTCTCTGACGTCCAGTCAGGCTTTTCAGCTGTGAAAGAGTGTTAATCCGTGTGTGTGGAATCAGCTGGCTTTATCATTCCTCTGCTCATCCCACAGATTAGTTGAGAGCTGCTGATAACAACGAGCTCGTTCGGTCTCTGTCCCGCCCCGTTCTCTAAAGTCAGACACGTTCATCCTCAGCCTGAAGAAGAAATAACGAGACGGGCCGAGAGTCGGTTTGAGGGCGAGGCTGTTGTTGTGGGGTTCAGGTGAAAGGATCGGGAGTGTGTCGGTTCATGGAGGGTCCTCACAGCTATAGAAGGACCAGTGATTGTGTGTGTGAGAGACACATCGATCCCAGGGGATTATTTTTAGGTGGAGACTAATCGATTTTGTTTGTGTGTGTGTGTGTGTGTGTGTGTGTTGTCGGGGTTTGAAAGGAGTTCAGTGCTGGCCTCAGGGGAATTCATTCAACACACACACACACACACACACAGCATCAGGTCTAAACACACACACATGGTTGGTGTAACGCTGTATTAAGACGAGGGTGTGGTTCAGTCCGTCCTGTGCAGCACCAGCAGAGAGTTTTGTATTTTAAGGGAAATCCCTCCGTCTAAGTCCTGTTTATTATTCAATACTAAATGAACCAGGACGCTCAGTTACATCACTGGCTAATAACAGTTTAATCCACTTCCTGTGGACTTGTCTTTTGTTTCCTGCGACCAACTGACCAATCAGAGCCCGGGCTGCGTCCAAAAGTCTTTTTCTCTAATGAATGTTCAAACTGAGCAGCAGCCATGATGACCAGAGCTTCTTATCTCCTTCAGCATAGGAAACACTGGAGCTTCCTTCACCAAAGGAAAGGAGATATGGCGTCCCAGGGGTCGTCATGAACAACAGACGGAGTGAACATTAACATTATCACCATCATAACAAACCACTGGAGCCTATAAACGTTGTAAACATAGAAGTGAATTTTCTCTGTGTCAGGAAACTTTATTAACTATTATTTAATGAAAACAAGAAGCTTGATCTGTTCACTTCGCTCTCTGTTAGTTACTGAAGTTAATCACCACTCTGTCGGTGAAGGCGTCTCTCTGCACGTGTGACTAATTTGTTGTAAACTCGTGTCGACATGGCGACACATTCCCGACCGCTCTGGGATCCGTCTGTAACCGATGAAGGAGTTTAATCTCCAGCAGTTCTTGGTTCAAGTCGCAGCTTCAGTTCGACACTTTTATTAAAAAACGTTTTTTTTCTTTGTTAAATATTTGAAACGAGAATGAAACTTTTGAACTTTTGTAACTGCAGCTGCTTCTCTGGGGTTTTTCTCTGCACCTTCAGGGTCACATGAGGCGCTGCGAGTCAGGCCGCAGTCACAAGGATAACCTCAAATTCTCAAATTGCTAAGCTTGAATCAAAACAGCCTGGAAGTAACAGACACACACACACACACACACACACACACACACACACACACACACACACACACACACACACACACACGGCTTGAAGGGCTTGTGTTCGTCTTCACAGAGACAGTGTGTGTTTGTGTTTTGTCTGTTAAAGCAGCTGTTGAAGGTGGGGGGGGGGGCTCCTCCTCTGCTGAGGTGTCCTTGAGCAAGACGCTGAATCTTTACCAGCTGCAGACTCCGACCTTCAGTCCGTCTCTCTCTCTCTCTGAGACGCTGAATCTTCTATTCGCTCCAGGAACCGACCAGATATTTCACAAATACTTCCTCACACGTGAATGTTTGACCTCATTGTTAATTATTTTCAGTGTCAGTAAATCTGCTGATTATCCTGTTTGTCTTCCAGAGAAGTGAGGCATTAGTTCCTCCTCTTCTTCTTCTGTGGTTTTATTCTCTGTGTTGCTCCATAAGAAGATATATTTGTGTCTCCAGTAACAACAAGCTCCTGCGTCTCTGTAGTAACGTAACGTCCCACAGTCGCTTTCGTTTCGTCTTCACGGCAGAGATGATATTCACCATGTCGGGGTTAACGGTGTATTTTTAGTGGTTCTCTCCCGTGGGTGGGCGAGGAGCTGGTTGTCATAGTGACGGGGGGGTGGGGGGGTGGAGAACACAGTGCATGGTTAAAAGGAGTAAAGAGAGTCAGTGGTTTCCAACCTGTAGTCATAACAAGTTAAAAATAAGATGCAACATGTTCTTGCATTTACCCGTCAGACGATCTAACAGTGCGCTCCGCCCTCTTCAGGTACAGGTGAGGTGATCGCCATCATGATCCCGGAGCCGAAAGGCCGCGAGGTCGCGTCGCTGCTGGAGCGCAACGTGACGGTCACCATGACGATCACCATCGGGACGAGGAACCTGCAGAAGTACGTCAGCAGGACGTCGGTGGTGTTCGTCTCCATCTCCTTCATCGTGCTGATGATCATCTCCCTCGCCTGGCTCGTCTTCTACTACATCCAGAGGTTCAGATACGCCAACGCTCGAGACCGGAACCAGGTACGTGGCGCCGCCTCCACAAAGACCGCGAGGTCGAATCAACACAAACCGAACATTATAGGATTCATCACAGGACTGCATCAGTTTAAGTGTTCCTAATAAACTGCCACCTCCAGTGTATTTATGCCTTTCAGACATAAAAATCCAATGTTAAAGTGGAAGGTCACGTTTCCAACACGCTCCTGAACACAACATAAAACTAAACAATAAGAAAATCAGAAAACAGCTGAGTATAATCTGACGACTGAAGTAAGAATGTGATTGGAAACATCGTCAGAAATGAGGAAACTGAATTACAGATAATTACTTAAAGGCCACGTTCAGTTCATCAAGCCTGTCGTCGTCAGTTCACATCTAAACACTGACTCAGGTTCAGCATGGCGGTACTGTGTCCACCGCACTTTAAAATGAAAAGCTGTTAGTGTGAACGAAGCCTCAGACTCGTACACATGCTTTTAACAGCTGGAATAAAGGGAGGGAGCTACCACAGCACGAAGAACCAGTGTCGGTGTACAGATGTGCACCTCGACTTGAATAACCTGTGAACTTTGTGTCCGGATAAACACAATCCACATTCTCCATGCTCCCTGCAGACAAGGCCACGCCGGAGCAGCCAGTTAATCGATCCTCAGAGACACAAGCAGCTTCCTCTCAAAGGGAGACGTTACCATGACAAACAGCGAAGGTGCTTTTATTCAGACCGTGTTTGTGAATAATAATTAATCACTGTGGCTTCCACCGACACGAGGGGATGAATGAGCAGATCCACGTCTCTGTTGTGGTGAAGCCCGAGTCTCATTCAGATTCATGAGGAGCAGGAGAGAGCTGAAGACTCCCAGAGGAGGCTGATTTTGTTTTGTTCTCCGCTCTGTTGAGATAACGTCAACACATTTATCTGAAGTGACACCGCGGTCGCTGTTCGCCGTGTTTCTTAAAGAGGTGAAACCGCGGAGACAGACACATCACTGATCTCAGGAACCTCACAGCGCACCGGAGGATTTATGTTTCTGTCAGCCGGGACTAAATCTGTCCGTCATCTCCACCTTCTGTCTTCTTTTCTCCAGCGTCGTCTTGGCGACGCGGCGAAGAAGGCCATCAGTAAACTGCAGGTTCGCACCATCAGGAAGGGCGACCAGGAGACGGAGGCCGACTTCGACAACTGTGCCGTCTGCATCGAGGGCTACAAGGCCAACGACGTGGTGCGCATACTTCCCTGCAGGTAAACACCCTGAGAAAGGACAACCTCTCTCCTGATTGGCTGACTGGTTTCTGACTGATCCAATAAAAATACAGCAGATTTCAGGTAAAAACACTCAGAGAAACCAAATCCTGCAAAGGTTTGGATGGTGGGTCCAGGTGGGCGGGGCTTGGTGGCTGCTTTGTTGTGACATCACAAAGTTCCAGAAGTCCTGACGGCTGGTTTTAAGGCTCAGTTTCTGAATACAGGCTGTGTGCATTTCTCTGTGGACTGAGGCTTTGATACTTTCACAGTATTAATATAGAAGCTAGAGCTGATCTATAATCACACTACACATGGACACAGACCTTTACACTTTATCCTGTAGATTCAATAACGCTGCTACAGAAACTGTTGCACACAGAGGAGCAGAGAGGATCTTTGTTGTTGCCTTGTTTTAACTTTGTCGTCATGTGATGCCATGTTGACTTTGATGGAAGCTGTTTGCTCTTATCTGGAGTTGAACTTGGGACAAATTGGACCGTTTGTTTTCCTGTAACCTCATGACGACCTTGTTATAGATTTTGAGATTCATGAGATGAAATAGAGAAAAAATAAAAGGCGTGTTTATCCAGATTCTTTGGTGCCTTGTGTAACGGCACCAAACGAAAGCAGCTGGGAACTTGATTCTCCTCCAGCGCCTCAGTGTGAACGCAGACTAACAGCAGGGTAATTGATTCCACTGTGTTTTTCTTCTTTGCAGACATTTGTTCCACAAGAGCTGTGTGGATCCGTGGCTGCTGGATCATCGCACATGTCCGATGTGCAAGATGAACATCCTGAAAGCCCTGGGCATCGCTGTGAGTGTGAAAGGAATCATGGGAGAGGGGCTTTTAACCCGTTACCAGACACCACCCTGAAAATAATGTACCCAAAATAAAAAGGTTCAACGCTTGTGATTACAGTCATAACCCTGGTCTCCTCTGGAAGGAAACACATGTCTGAACCAGCCCTGTGTCAGCAGCTGCTGCAGTGATATGTGAACCTTAGCCAGAGGGAACCAGGGGACTTTGAGCTTTCAAACAATGTAGACTATGTCATGGTCATGTGACGGCCGAGGCCAGTCCAGGAAAGTGGCCCCACCGAGGCCAAAGTGTCAGTTTCAATCATTCACATGCTCACATGTAAAAATCCCATTAGAAACCTGTTTACCTGTACAGGTTACCTAGAAATCAGTGTTTCTTCTCTACGCACTGATGTAATCACTGTATTTATATTTCACCTTTCAAACCTCCGTTACAAACATGTCGTATTCCCTCCGTGTCCATTCCAGCTGAATGCAGATTGCCTGGACGACCTGCCGCTGGACTACGACCTGGCCCTGGGCGGCGTGGGTGGGGTCGGTGTGGGCGGGGTAGGTGGAGTCGGGGCCCTGGCCCTTGAGGCCGTGGTGTCCGGGGCCTCCAGTGACGGTACGCTGAGCGAGGGCGGCTCCTCGGTGGTGCTGGACCCCGGCGTACGGCGGGTCGGACTCCCGCAGGACTACCAGGACCCCGACACCCTGAGAGACAGCCCAGTGACGGCCACCACCGACACACACACAGGTAAAACACACACACAGGTAACACACACACTGTGCCGGGTCCTTGTTATTCAGTCAGAGGTGTTATACTGACACCCGGTGGCGTTTCTGCGACACAGCAATCAGAGGTACCTCAGGGGCATCCGGCGTAAAAACTTCAACTATGCAGATGTTCAGGAGCAGCTGAAAGACATCAACAAGAAAAATATACACATATTCGTTTAATGATTTGACACAATGTTTCAGTGAATGAGTCATTTTGATTGATCAACATGCTCAACTCACACTTTCAGTATGTGCTTTATTTATCAGCTGCCTCGTACAGCAGCATTTACAGCTTCAACTCGTTTGAAATGCCGTTAAAATACACAAACATCAAAGGAATCACCAGATGGATTTAATTACTAAATTACAGATCGACTCACCTCGGTCCAGTTGTTTGGAACCAAACCCAACCGGGCCGGAGTCTTAACTTATTTATTTGGAACAGTACGATTCACTTCACCTTGTTTCAGTTCACAGGTCTCCTCTTCAGTCTAACCCAGATTTCCCTCCTCCTCCTCCAGGTGAGCTTCAGCCAATGGCGAGCAGCGCCTCGGTGGCGTCATTGGTCATTGCCGTGGAAACAGGTCTATCAGATGAGGAGGGGTCTATGGAGCAGTCTCAGCTGGGGGAAAAATCCTGAGAGGAGCACAACAGAACCAAACCAGGAACCGGGCCAAACAGACTCCGATCAGGTTCAGATTTTTAACCAGACTTCAGTGGACCTGAAATCACATCTGAGCCAAACCCGACTGCACTAGACTAAGTACGACCCGAGCTAGCCCCAGGCCCTGGTTCTGGTTTAGACTGGTTCCAAGTGGAAGCTAAACCCAGAACCAGCACCAGGGTCTGACTGGGTTTTTTCCTCTTTGAACAAATCTTTGCTAAACCGAACCAACTTGTCTGGACCATAGCTGGACTCGAGTCTAGCTAGAACCAGGGGATGGGTTTTTACATAGTTGAATTAACGTGTCTGGACTCAAAGACAACTCACCGACTCGGTCTGGATTCATCTCTGGATTCTTCCCGGACACTCGGTGAGGTCCGACCCAGGACCTAACACGGTTGTTGTCCAGTTCCTTGGTCGAACCCTCAGCAGATGTTTCTCCAAGGTTAAACTGGGATTAAAGTCAGTCTTACCTGTCCGTCGTCTGTCCGTGCAGATGTCTGAATCAACCCACATCTGCCTCAGTTCATGCTGCGTGTAGAATTAGACGATCCAGATCAGTTCCTCTGCCTCGCACATCTGTGAATAATCCTGGCGATGGAAAGTTAAATGCGAATCGACTCCTGACTTGAAGGACCTTCGGCGCGCAGACGGGATTCAAACAGACGACCTGACAAAACCCAAGAAACACGAGGTCGATCAAACTCACCGCGGAGCTCGTGTGAACAGGGACCTGAGAAAGTCGGCTGCCAGAACAGGAAACGCTCAATATTCTTCTTCATCAGCTAATCTGGAGGCCCTTGATGAATGCATGAGAGATCCAGGGGAGATCTAGACTTTCGTATTTCTACCTGTTCTTCAGTAAGGAGTTCTCCCGTCTCGGAGTATTCAGTCACCTGGTTCTTCCAGGTGGAGCGGCACAACAACGACACAACCATTGACGGACAATGACGCAGTTATCGGGGCTGCTGGCTTCCTGTAAGATTTGGTCTTTTTGGTTAATTTAGCTCATTTTGATTTGCCTGCCAACGCGCCAGGCTCTGTTTCTTGATGTGTGATGGCTGACTCATTTTGGAAGGAAGTCTTATTTTGAAAGGACACACCAGCTACTCTGAGCAGTGGATTCAGCTTTTGTTTTTTTTTTTGTTTTTGTTTTGCTTTAACAGTGGACTCATCCTGGCAGTATTACAGCTACAGTATTGAACAGCAACTACACACAGTATTTTATTTTCTCTCTCTCTCTCTTTTTTGCCTGTCTGTATATTTCTAGGCCTCTTTATCTTTACAGTATTTGGTTTGGACGCTTTCTTTCCTCGACTGTGGCTCCAAACAGGGTTCCTATAACGTGAGAAAACCAGGTGACACTTTCCAGGGCTGTACAGAAAACGACGAGGTGTGAGGAACGTTGAAGACACGGTGACGATCTGCAGCTTGGTTTTTCAGAATGTACAAACCTTTCAGGGAAACGGTCACGAGAGAAATGGCGCCACTATAGAGGAGAGTTTTCAGCTGCACCATCACCTCTTTAGATAGTTTGTCCGTGTATATGGTTAAAGAAAACATCTGTAACGCCGGGCAGACACTGTATCTTGTTGACTCATACTACACATTATAAGACAAGTTCACACTAAGCATGGACTCACACATTTTCTCATATTCAAACGAAAGTTCACGTCCTCAACAACGTCGACAAACCGAGACGAACGCAGCGTTACTTTTGTGCAAAACTGCTATGAACGAAAGACGCAGATCTCACACCAGCCGTGATGCTGACGTTCGGTCTCGTGTAATAACCACTCATGACTCGGACCACACCTGTAGAGTTTCATGACTGCACCTTGCACAGTGAGGATTATCACGGTTACACAGTAAGTCCACAGACATAAACACTGCCAAAGTGCTCACATCTAGCATTGGGCCCGATTCTAAATTGGGCGGGACCAGTTCACGGGTCAACTCGGGCTGAACCTGTATAGTGTCTGCCTGGCTTAGGTTGTAAGATACAGACTTTCCTCGTCAGTCTTCCGTCTCTCCTGCGGTGTAACGTTCGGCAAGCGTTGTCCGAACTCCCTGTGACAGTCCTCTGTTCAAACGCCACGTAGGAACCCTGAATATAGTGTTGCCTTGTTTCGTTGTGTCTCTGTCCATCCATCTGTGCGTCTGCCTGACCACACGTGTCTCCTAGCATGGCCTCATGCTGCCTTTTGAAAAACACATTGACCTTTAACCCCGACAATCAAGGATCGGATCGTTTCACTCTCTTCAACCCTGCGGTCTACACTACAGTAGGTGTAGCTGCCATCACATTTCCAGAGGTCACATAGACGTTAAGTTTCAGAGCTGTAGACGGACGAGAGCTTAGCGAAGAATCCCTCCCTGCTTTAGTGAGAACCGTTCACTCCTGATGTGTGCAACAGCTCAAAGCCAAACGTGTAAATATAAAATGTATATTCCACAGTTTCACTACGCCACGTGGCGTTGCTGTCGGTTTGCCGAACCGCTGTGCAGACTGCGTAAGGCTTCGGTTGTGGCGTGGTGTCGCCGGTGCCGTGAGCTTCCTGAAACAGAGAGAGATAAAGATTGTCGTCTATTTTGATACCAGAGGAGACGTTTATTTTTGTAATGAAGACGCCCAGCAGCAAAGACTGATTCCCTTCCCATCCCTTCATTACCCATGGCCCGATGATACTCAATGGGATTATTGATCAGACAGATTTAAGTGTTGATTATTTGTGTAATTGTACATACATACAGTACGTAACGGACCTTGGTAATATGAAACTATACGCCCGTAAGTTTGTCAGTAAACGTTTGGGATCTGTCGATGTAGCCTGACGAAAACCTGAGAGAACTGAGTCTGATCATCAGCTGGACGACCAGTTCTGTGCTCATTATGTTTTTGTTTTTTCCCGCCCTCCAAAGTCTGGTGTAAAAAAAAAAAATACGAGTTTCATTGCAGGAATAAGTTTAAAGAACACTTTACCAATCCAACAGTCGGTTACACAAGTGTTGCGTCCACTATTCAACACTTTATATAAATAACTATATAACACAAAATCAAACTGGTTCAGTTCCCGGTCGTTACCGTGCTGGTGTTTCCTCTCCGACCGTCAGAAACCAGAAAGACTTTTAGTATTTTTTTTAAGGTTCTTCCTACTTTGCTTCCTTCCTCCTCACGGTTCAGTTTCAGGTTCAGTCAGTTACCAAGTATTTAACAAACACTAATTAAACACCTGTCAAATACTGGAGAGCTTCTTTGCTGTAATATATGAAGATGATGAATTTGTTTGCCTTGTCTCGGCCAAGTTTCAGTGAATAATGTTTTAATTAAAGTCACATCTTTTGTGTCGTAAGCTTTATTTTCAATTAATTTAGTTGAATTTCATGTTATTTTCACTTTTGCACTCTTTTTTTTTTTTTTTTTTTTACGTGAAAGTGAACTTCACTCAACCCTCCTCTGCATCCAGTTGTTTTATTAGTAAAGACTGAAGCTGCTGTGTCATGCTGCTGTCCCTTAGGGTCGGGTATCAAACCTCAAATCCTGCTTTATTACCAACTGAAATGTGACAAAAACATCTGGTCAGATTCATCATTTCCTGTTCTCACTCTTTGATCCAATG
Organism: Seriola lalandi dorsalis; assembly: GCF_002814215.2. Classification (NCBI taxonomy): domain Eukaryota; kingdom Metazoa; phylum Chordata; class Actinopteri; order Carangiformes; family Carangidae; genus Seriola; species Seriola lalandi. The sequence goes on from NW_019525465.1 coordinate 180,122, forward strand.
GTTTTCTGATTGACGTTAAAAATTTTGCCAACATGCCGCTCTTTTGTTTCTGTACGCCATCTTGTTTAGACTTGTTTCTGTAATGTGAGAAAAAGGCATTGATTCGTTTTGGTAACGAAAAAACTGAATGAATGATACCCAGCCCTCATACGCCATTAATACAGACCTTTGCCAAGTTAAGTATTTCTTCCATCAAGATCTAATGAAGAGTGTGGTTTAAGAAACACTGTCATCTTCAAATCCACGTAGAAAACTCCGAAAATATGAACGTGTGTAATTTAATTTCATCACGAGGCTGAAAAATTGTTCATGACACTAATTTATCGGATCAGTGCGACAATCAAGTTTAGACTTGACAGATAACTTTTGTCTGATCTCAGAGGAAACTGCATTCACGAAGAAAACCTTCCATAACTATTAAATTATGGCTTTCATATCTTGTGAATTTGATAGGCACTACATAATTACCTAGCTTCATTATAATGTTGTAACTGTGGCTTACAATATTTGTAATTAAGCTCACATGATATGTAAGGCTTAATACAGCTGTTAAAAGGTTTGAGATAGATTACGGATTCTCCTTCATATAACTGACATAATGGCTCATAAGTACGAGATGTTCAGATTTATCACGTATGAAGTTATAATTCTCTTTTTGCAATCGCCTTAAATTGATTTTGTACATCAGCTTGTCAGATGTTGGGACCTTCATGTCACTGCCAGTAATGACGTCTGATTGGTTCTTTGTTCTCCTCCCCTCCCTATTGGCTGTTTTCTGATTGGTTGCTCAGCCCCTTTTGTTGATGCACTTTAATACTGTTTCTCTGGAAGGTTCTTGGTAAAGTCTTCTTGTCTCCCCCTCCATGTCTTTTCTATCACTCTTCACTGTCATTTTTTATTTTGTTTCTCTTTCTGCTTTATTTCTCTCAAGATTTCTATGTTGGAAATGTTTTGTGAGAAGGTGCTGAGACCTTTGTGTATTAAAAAATGGATCAGCCCTGCTTGAACTACAAATCACATATTTGTAAACCGACTGCCTTTTTGCCATATATTGTAATTTTGTGTCGTAGTTTCTGATCGTTTTCCTGAGCCGTGTGATCCCATTGGGATTGAGATATTTACCCTAAATATCTGACTCTTAAAGCAGCGTCAGTGTTGAACATTCAAACTTAAGGATTTTTAGTCATCGCGTTAGCATTTAGTCACGGCTATAGAAGAAGGAATCGGAGAAATTAAAGGGAAAGCAGAACGAAAGACAAAACTTTCAGACCCTTCCAGAGAGACGGCGAGAGTCGTAGGATGATCAGATGAGTTTGTAGCCACGGTAACCCCTCGGCTGCCATGACAACAGGGTGTGATGTGGTGTCGTGTGTGTTTCTACAATATTAATTGTTTTCAGAACGTCTGTCTGTGCGATTGTCCTGTGCACGCCAACACAAAATACACACACCCACATACATACGTGTAAATACAAGGCGGTGTGATGCCATGTTGTTTCTGTGTTTCAGTTGTTGCACGTGTTCTGATTCAGGACAGAATTTAAATAAAATTTTATTGCAAGTTTTTGTTTTTATTCCAGCCTGGTGTTTGTGTGTCATCTTTGAAAATGAATGGGGAGATATAATTCTTGGTTTTTCAATCAGCACATTTTAATTTACCGATTTGTGTTTTTGCTGGTGAAAATAAACCATTAATATACAGTATGTTTTTTCACCAATGAAAACTATTTATCATTGGAGTTTAAAAGTAAAACTAAAAGCTTATGGAGCTCTGTTGTTAAACCCAGTTTCTAAAGGTAAAAATAGGAAGCCTTATGTTATAATTATTAAAATTAGGTACACTATCATATACAAGAGGTTTATGTTTTCTTTTTGTTGGGTTAATTTAATGTGGCACATAATGCTAAGTGCTAATGTTTTCGAAGAAAATATCAATAAAGATAAAGTGAAGACAACGATAAATGACAGTGAAATTTATACTGAACAAGAAACACTTTCATCTAACGACACTGCTGAATGGACGCTAATGCTACACACAGTATATTAACACATAGATCCAGTAATGTCTCAGACATTGGAGATGAAAATTAATTTGTAACATCATCTAATAGAAAAAAAAAACATCTGGCTGTTGTTAGTGGTGAACAAATTGGCAGCCCAGACACCCCGAACATTTATATATTTGATAAGGGGTAACGTCGTGTTAGCATGTTTCACTCTGTTACGTATATCCAGCGGTACTTTAGTTCACTTTCACGGCCAACGTAAGAAAATCACAAACAAAATAGAAGATGGCTAACGAGACCCGTAATGTCATGTCTTAAGTATTTTGTCTAATGCCATAAAACTTCAACTCTTCGAATATCATTTTACCTTTAGCTACCTAGCTAGCAGTTACTATGAGCATAAGTGCTAGCTAGTTGCTATACCTAGCAGTTTACCACATATTAGAGAAAGTTTTAAAACTAGTGTAGAAAATTGTATAAATAGTTAACTGTGTACCAGATATTTAAGTTGTAAAACCTTAGTTTTGTGCATTTATACTTATTAATCATTGTCACTAACTCTATTAACATTCCAGGGCTGCACTGTTTATCTTAAGAGTAACATCTACATACAAAATACATTCTCGTTTCATCTCCTTTCTTGTTCATTTGAGCTGCTTTTAATACATTTATTGATAATTAAATACATTTAAAATGTGATTTAATGGTTTCATTAAGTCTGAAGCTACAGAGAGGGCAGTTACAGCTACTCCGCTAAGCTAGGCTAGTTAGCGCTTAGCAGGACTGGTTTATCTGGTGTTACTTTTTGATCCATTGATTACATTTTTCATGTCGTAAAAAAATGTTACTGAGATGCAAGAGAATCAAAATTGATTTTCTAAAAATGGGAAACAGGAAAGAAAATGTGTAAATTAGTTGTAGCTAAGGTTTTTTCGCTAGCTAGCTCTAAATAGCCGAATTGCAGTCACTGCAGAAAAATCAGATAATAGTTTTATAAAGCATCAAAACCAAATGGAAAGAAGAGTTTGCTCTGATGTAATGTGGTATATTCAATCTTCATCTTAATGTTTCGGTGCAGAACAAACTACACAGCAGGACTCAGTCACATATTGCTCATAGCCACTTTTAGATTTACTGTCACTTTTTCAGCTACTGATTAATGTTGAAGATGGAAGAAAGAAACAGAGGTTTGTGATGGTGTTCAGGGAAAATGTGGAAGTCGTCATCTCTGAATCTTTAGCTCCTTACTGCTGATCTGAAAGAGAAAGAGAAATAAAGAAAGTGTTCAATAAGTGAAATCCTGCAGTATATAATCAACCAACAAGCATGGAGACCTGTTTGTTTGTTTTTAAATGGCTGGTAGAAACAAACTAATTATTTCTATTTAAACAGGTTTGTCTGAAAGTTATATTGTCCACAAATTACTAGAAACAGTATTTTTGGCAGCTTTTCCCCTTTACATCAGTTTTCCTCAGACATAATAAGCTGCAGAGTAGGACTGCATCTTAATTTTCATGTATTTCCTTGGTTTAGTTGTTTTCCTCTGTAAAATAAAAGCAGATTGTGCTTCACATCACAATTTCCAAGACGACGTCTTGTTCTTTCAGCTGTTCAAAACCCAAAGATATTCAGTGCACTGTATAAATGTAATAAAACATCAGAAAGTATTCACATTTGAGAAACTAAAACTTTTCGATTGTTAGTTAAAGTGGGGCCACACAGAACTTAAAACACGTCTTACGTTCAGACCTCATCGCGTGAAGGAGATGGAGCTGCAGAGACAAGAGAACATTTCTCTGAGTTTCACATACAAGTTTAAGTTTTGTTGAAAAGTTGGAGGCTGTTAATTCGACTCTGTAGCTTATTAAAATATAATATAAATGACAAGGTAAAACAAAAGAAGATAATCTGGCTCCTGGTTCACAGAGAGGCAGAAAGCATGAATCACTGCGATGTGTTTGATGTGAGTTCACTGTGTTTTTGTCGGAGATGTGTATAAGAGACAGGTCTCTGGAGAGGGACTGCCGCCTCAAGGTGTGTGTATCTGTGTTTATCTGAGTGTGAACGTACGTGTCTCCGGGGGGCGACTGTGCAGCAGTGAAGATGTCCTTCACCTTTTCCCTCACAGTGAGTGTAGAAACCCAGTGTGAAAAGAATGTCAGCTATTTCCAATATCACAGTGTTTCTCTACGTACACTACATGTCGCGTTCTGTTTCTCCAAGACTACATTTCCCATAAACCCTGCTTCTTTCTCCCTTGTCATTGCTGAGGACTAACATACTGGAGGAGATATTTTTCTTGTTCGGGTTCGATTAGTTTTTAACATATTTCTTGCACTCAGCGTATGACACGACCAAAACGCCTCACACCTTCTCCTGCCCGTGGCTTCTAAAAACTAAATGTCATCTCAAAGGAAGCATTACAACATCACTGAAAGCTGAACCAAGTGCTGTGTAACGAGGTTTAGATTTTGCTGCTGTGACTTTTCAGTACTACGAACCTGTAAAAACCTGAACTATGACCTGACTCCATACCAGCTCGCTGCTTTCAACACTTCCTGTACAGAAGGTTTAGGAGCTCCAGGGCTTCCCTGATTGGTTCGCAAACGAGTCAGACAGTAGATGTTGGAGCTTATTAGCCTGTTAGCATGTGGGTATTACCACTGACTCCTGTTAGTGTTAATAATTCTATCATCTCCAGGTGATTTATTACTTCCTTCCAAAAGTTAATGTTTGTGACCGATCTCCTAAAAGAATTTCTCAGGTTCCCCCACCAAGCCAGTTAAACTTCTTTACAACCAGTAGGAACTAACGTCCAAGAACGTCACAAACTGTAATTCTCCTCCGTGGTGTGGCTTTCTGAAGCCCTGCAAAGATTAGGTGAAATATCCCAAACAAAAACAAACATCAACACTTTATTTCTTTCATGCAACATTAATGAAGTTCGTCTAGGGGATAAATAAAGTATCTATCTATCCATCTTACAACTTATTAAAACTAAAAAATGAAGGATTGCGACTGCATGCGTTGAGTCAGCACCTCACCTTGCATCTGGCCGATAGTCAGATCTCTGTCCAGCCGGTCGATTCCTGGAAAGGAAAGCAGCTTCAGGTAAATTGAGAGATATTTAAATACTTTACTCCGGTGTGAGACAGTTGACAAAAAATTAACACTTTGCCATGTAATAACTTTTAAACTGAAAAGACAGCACTGAAGTCTTGAAAAACCTACCGGCCAACAACAGGAGTTTGGGCAGGTTGCAGGCCAGGAAGAGGTTGGACGTTCCTCTAAACCAGCCGTCCCAGTACTTTTCTGACTTTGACAGGTCTATACGCCACTTGTACACACTCTGGCATGCAAACACAAACATAAACAGGGCGGTCGGTTAATAAACTTCATAAAAATCCATGAAAAGCAGTAGACATTTAGGTGTGTGCATGCATTTGAGATACAGAAATGTGAGTAGGATACAATGTTATGTCGACAAATCAGGTTGTACTGTCAAATAAATGCAAGACAATGGATTCAGAAGTTGAAATAAGTATTATTAATGTGTGTGTCTGTGCTGTGGTGTTCGGAAAGTCAATGGAAGTTCTTATTCTTATGTGTATTTAGAAGATCAGAGTCAGTCATGTCCTTTCTGATCTGTGTTTGCTGTCTGGTACGGGTTAATGGGAATGTTTAGGGTAACATAAATAATGTAAGTCAATAAAATGACCTTAAAGTATCACAACACATATTATCTCATGTAGAGACTAAATCAGTGAAGCGGTTAACAGGAATAAGATGTGGTGGTAATGAATATTACTTGACCATCAGTGTTTCTGTGCCTGACCTTCTGAGCTGAGGCTCACCTCTGACACAGCGTTTTCTTTGTCGTTGACGTAGCTCTGATCGTAGAACTCTTCGTTGCGCTCGACGACCACGTCGGTCGCCGGGCTGGCCTGCTCCAGAGCGTCAGTCTCCTCCACCTCGCATCTAACGGGCAGTGAGCAAGTTAGGATGGGTTTAATGTATCTCGGGACACCTCACCAATCTGCGCCAGCCTACCTTTTGATCTGACCAACCATCGAGACTCTGGCAGATTCCAGGTTCCTGATTTGTCCGCTCTTGACACTGAGAGGAGAACAAAGGAGGAAAACCGACTCGTTAGTTAGAGGCGCTTGAAATGACACAAGGTGCAAACGTGGCCTTAAGTTCTCACCTCCACTCGATAGCATGGTCCATGGACTTGAAGGACTTGGGTCTTCCCTTCAGGAAGTTCTGTATGCTGTGGAGTGCATCCATCGCGCTGCCTGCAGGAGGACCGGAAGAACATTTATAAACATCAAGACGTGCATCTACTGCTCTCTACTCTAATCCACTCGCACTCACCTTCTACGACGTCTATGGCAACCAGACCCACGGTGGTCGGTACCAACATGTTGCTGGCTGTATGCACCGCGATTGCCCCACCAACGCCGTGGCCAATCAGCACGATGGGGGGAGGGGTCTCGCCGTAGCAGGCTCGAATCACATTGGCTACGTCGCTGAGCAGCGATAATGGATAATAAGAGAGTATAGCTGTATTTAAAGCATCACTAGGAGTGTGCAAGCAGTAGATAGACAATAGATTAAGGGATTTAACAGAAGCTCAGTAGCTTGTGTCTTTGTGAGTGCTGTTACCTGGACATAGTTTGAGTTGAGAAGTCATCTGATTGGCGAACCAGCGTAGCACCTTCACAGAGAACAAAATCTTACAATAATGCAACTAAAATTTCTTTAGATGATTGAGAAAACATCACAGGCTTTGTAGCAGCTGAAAATCCAAAAGCGCTAAAACCAGCCTGATAAATTAATTTAATGTTAAATGTGTGGTGTAAAGTCCAGTAACATGAGCAAAGGAAAAATTATAAAACATGTTTCGATGTTGGCAAGAGCTTGAAGTTATTCTAATACCCTGAAGTATTTCAACAGTTTGGAAAATTTGTCCCGTAATTGCTATTTTCCGCAGAGACTAATCCAGGTCAAACACAGCTGCTGCATCTGTATCGAGCCTCACCGTGACCCCTGAGATCCATGGCAAGTACCCTGCAGGTCACTCTGCTGGCGATGGCTGTCTGCAACACAGAAAAACACCAGGACACGCCGCTGAGGAGGGTGAAGCCACCATCAATCAACCAACCAATTGCTACCACAGATACTCACAGTGAAGACGGCCCAGGATAGGGCCGAGTGTCCTCCTCCATGCAGCAGAACCAGTACAGGTCCATCACTCCCTGCTTTATAGATCCTGAAGACGTCCCCGCTGTCGGCCAGCCCCACGCTCACATCCTCCATCTGGTCAAAATACTCCCGCCACGACACCGGCGAGTAGTCAAGCTTACGGCCAACCTCACTGGTCGACATGTAGACACAGAAACACACACATTGTTTACTACCTACACAGACTGTTTACTCTTAGCAAGAACATACCCCAGCACATAATCAGTTAATAACGTAAGATACTGATATCTTTTAGTATGTCTAATATCTAATTCTGACAGTCATTGTGTTCGGTGGTCAGTTGGCTCGCTAACTAGCATACCTAGCTTGCTAAATGCTACAGTAGCTAGTCTGAACGAGTTATGTCTGCTAGGCTAACTAGCTAACGCATAACTTGAGTGGTGAAGTTATTCGCATATGATGATCTTTTTGTGGTTTGTACTGAAATCTAATGTTGCTTAGCTAGCTTGTCATCTGTTTCATCTAGCGACCAGCGGCCCAGCTGTGGTAGGTCTGTATTGATGTTGAATGTGCTTGGCTAGTTTATTAAACGATTGATTGGTTTTTCACATTAAGTAGCTATGAGTTCAGGTCTTAGTCGTAGCATAAATTGGCTTAAGGAGCAGCAATTTGTGCAAATAATTTGTGAATCAAATCACTAAGCTAACTGCAATTCCCATGTTTGGTAGAAGTCACTGGAACTTTTTACTGGTTTCCTTTTGAGAACTGAAAAGTTCCAAGTTAAATCCCCAAAATGTCAAATAAACATGGCTGACAACTTTGACAACAAGCGTCAAAAAGAAGGGAGAATCAAAGTAAATGTGAGCAGCTTTACAGGAACACCTAATGAACTCATGTGCACAGACATGGTGCCAACAGTGACTTATCTAAAAGTGAATGTAACATTTCAAATTCAGCAACGTATTGAATCCAGCAACTTTTCTTTCAACCTTTTCCCCAAGTATAAATTGAGAGAGAAATCCTGCCTGCAGTTATTCAGTTCAAGCCTCACAATTTTAAATACAGTCCAATAAAAATTTCTAAACAGATTCTGTTGTTGCTTATCTGCCTAAAAAAAGTTGTTCCTTGGTTTCGGAGAGGTGACTTACTGCTCTGTATCAAAGTTCTCCTCCCACATGCTGCGTCTCAGCAGGAAGACGTCCCAACGACGGCTGGTTATCTTCAGTCTGGTGTGTTTCAGTGTGTGTGAATGAGTTCTGTATATAAATGTGTGTGTGTGTCTGTGTGAGGTAATTAAGCAGGTTTTTCCTCAATAATCACAGCACAGCAGAAAGAGATGCTCCTCGTTCTGTCCACCGTGTCCCACGTCCATCGACCAAATAACAAAGGAAGGTGGCTGACTGCTGGTGTAAGAACAAACACACACACACACACACACACACACACACACACACACACACACACACACACACACACACAATCCAGTCATCTGTTGTTGTCAGGTAGCATCACTGCTGCAGCATCCAATTGGCTATGACAGTTAAAGTGGGTGGGACATAGGGTTGAGAGTCAAATGTGTCTGATCTATAGAGGCTTCAGTTACGTCACTTACCTGCCGACAGCCTCAGGTAGATGGTGGCAGAACTTTGGAGAAGTCTAATAAAGGTCTTTGATTCCATCGGATAAAAGCAGGGAGATAAATATTCATTCCAACTTATCCAACACAGGTGTATCTAAAAGTAGTAGCCAAAAACACAGCTGACAAAAAGCTCACTCGCCCTCGGGGTTGCACACTCAAAACTACATGATTGTTTCTTAATCTAATTTTTTGTGTATTCGTTGAAAGATTGTCACCGTGTCAAAGTACTATCTCTCTCTTTGTCACACACATACACATGCAGGCAGCCCTCAGGTGGCAGTGACAGACAGCTATAGTATCCAGGTAACCACCGGTGTGCTGTTGTGAACGAGATGAGACTAAATGTCAATCAGAAAAACCACAATCTGTTACAGTTCAGCACCTATTTTATTTGCAATTACAGTGGATCAAAAATGAAGCGATACAACAGCAATGTAATGTTGGTGTAGATAAAGTCTTGGGATTTAAAACACAGACACAGATTAAAAAAAGGACTGTATGGACATTTTTTCCCCTCATTTCTGGTTTTGAAGGTAAATTCAAAGACCTGAAATTAAACCAATCTCAAGCCGCGCCTCAGAAACTAAAAGGTTCCTGTGGTCCATTGATGTCTGCGTTTCCACTGCGGCCTAAAGTCCCGGGAAGACATAACATTATTCACAGCACTTTGAGGACATAACATGAACAAAATTGCGTCCTGTATATATTCAATACAGGATGCAGCATTTATATATATTATATGTGACGGGTGGCAACTCGACAATGTTAGTAAGTACTACCCCCCGACCAGCTACCTTTTTGGGGGTCGATCAATTACCCCGGAACTAAATTTATACCCTGGTTCCTGCAGTCGAATAGCGCATAGTTCCTCAAAAGGTTCCTGGGGAAAGTTCCTGCGGTGGAAACGTGACTTAAATGAAGCTTGGCTGTTCAGTGAGGAGGTGTGTTTGCTCAGATGTCTCTAGAGCTCGCCATATGTTCATCCAGAACGCTCCAGTATGTTGTCCGGCCTTTAGCCAGCTCAGGTAGGTGCATCTCTTCACCAGACTCCTCATGCGTAAGTACGGAGATAGCTGCTGGGCCGGGATGTCCTCCAGGAACAGCAGGATCAACACGTCCTCCTGCTCGTCAAACAGACGGAAGCTGCAGAGAGATCACACGGGGCAGATGCTTGAATCAGATTGGGAACTGGTGAGACAACAGCATGATATGAAAGGACAGGAAGTCAGTGCCCCCCACCTGGCCATCTGGATCTCCCTGGAGCACCACTCGCTCTGCAGGTAGTGCCGGCTGATCACACAGATGGTCTTCCTGCTGCCATAGATGGCGTCTGTGATGTTGTCTACGATGGGCTTACCTGTGGAAACAACAGCACCTTTCAGTGAAGCAATTCTCTTTGTTAAAGGCGGTTTCATACCGTGGCATTGTGAATGAAAAGGTTGGTGTGACTTTTTCTACATGGCTCAAGGTTGAATGATAATAGAGCAAATTCTTTGACTAGGAAATAATGAGGACAACCCAAATGCACCTTTAGTTTTGGCGTTTCTGAGACACAACCATCTCATTTGCAGGTTCAGGTCCTCTAAAGGATGCACCTTGCTTCCTACCTACTGTCCCTGAAAGGATCTATCCCCTGGATTTGGACACAGCTTCTCTCACATCACATGATGTACAGAGAGTACAGGGGCCTTCAGCAAAAAAAAGGGTCATATGCATAAATTGCAACAAAAAAAAAAGCACTCAACAAGCAAACAGTCTCTAGCCAAAAAGGGGATGTGAACTTGACCTCAACAACCTCACTGTAAATTCTGTAAAATAGGAAGAGAGAAGTAGAAATGGGTCTGTGTGGTTGTTGCTGCTGTAAAACAACATCAGTTTCAAGTCAAATAAAGTGTTTGTACCTGGTTCAAAGTCTCTGTGGTGCAGACAGAGCCTCCAGCCCTGTTGTCCCTCCAGCACTGGAAGCAGCTCTCTGTAGACCCAGGCCTCATCGTGAACATTATAGGAAACAAATGCATCATACTGGGGAGGAGTTCCCTCCTTCCTCCTCCTCTTATCATACAGGAAGGCCAGGAAGAGGTAGTAGGCGTAAGTTAGGTGCCACCTCAGGAAGTAGTAGATGAAAGACACAAGGAGAGTAAGCACGACCAGAAAAGTGCTGGAAATGAAGCAGAGGAAGTTAGCGTCCACCCAACAGGCGTGGACGTCAAAGTCCAGGAACTTCTGTCCCTGTTCTCTAATAGGAAAGGCACATGTATACTGGTGGCCATTAACAACCTGAGTCCAGTTGTTGCTCAGCACCCACTGGTTAAAGCCAGAATTGGAGCAGTCGCATGTTAAAGGGTTACCAGTCAGGTCCAGATATGTCAAGGCAGGGAGGGACTGGAAGACAAAGTCAGTGATGATCAACAGCTCATTCTCAGTAATTTTCAACCAACTGAGCGCCTGAAGGTTGGCTGGAGTCAGGAAATCTAAAGACCTGAATTTATTGTTGGAGAGATCGAGTGCCTGCAGGTTTGGGATTGACCAGAACAGTTTGGGGTCTAAATGTGACAGATCACAGTTGATTATCTGAAGACTCCTCAGTTGGGGAGTGTATTTAAATGTGTCTGGGTTTATTGCCTTCATGAAGAACCTGTCCGTCATTAAGTACTCTAAAGATTTCAGACCCCTGAACAGATCTGGTGAAATGTTAGGATGATTTGAGTCATAAACTTTGAGTACAAGCTTCTTCAATTTTGGTAAATATGAAAAAGGTGGCTCATCATTTTCTTGAGAAGTCCTCTGGTTCCAGTTATAAGTAAGATGTAGCGTTAGGTTTTCTAAGCGTGGTAGTCCTCTGAAAAACTCTCTCTCACACCGACAAAGTGAAAGAGTAAGAGTTTGGAGATCATCAAGTCCCTCGAAAGCCCCGTCATACACATTATAGTATACGTCTGATTCTAAATCCAAAAAACTGAGGGAAGACAGATTCCTAAATTCTCCTTGCATAAGCTTTAAATGACCATTACTGCGCAAATTCAAAGATTCTAGTTTCCACAAATTAACTTTGAAGGTATTGACAAAAGCAAAAAGGGCATTTTTTCCAATATTTAGGATTTTTAAGTCATTCAGATTTTGAAAAACACATCCTTTAAGTTTTGAAATGCGATTGTTGTTGAGATTAAGGATGGTTAACCTTGTCAAATTCTTGAAGTTGACACAATCAAGTTCACTTATGAAGTTGGACTCCAGGTTCAGGGTTTCCAGTTTAGAAAGCCCTTGAAGTGCCAGTGGCGGTTTAGACAGTTGGTTGCGGTCCAACTCCAAAACTCTGAGCTGTGTTACTGATCCGAGTGAGTGCTCAGACATCTTAGACAGCTCATTAGAAGATAAAGTTAGTTCAGTGAGCTGAGAACAAGACCACAGCAGGTTATCATCTAAAGTGCCAATTCTGCTGTTCGTTACGCGAAGAGTTCTCAGAGAAGGAATTTGGCAGGCGATGTCTATGAGGCCTTCGTCTACCCACTCCTTCATGAAAAACAGTTGAAGATTTTGCAACGAGTCAGCGGTCTGCAGAATTGCTTCGTACGACTCAAAGCTAATATAATTTCCGCTAAAGGACAAACTGGTCAGGCTCCTCAGAAAGGTCTTGTTCGACACATCCCACTCGATGTCGCTGCTACACTTGCACAAGTCGAGAGACTGCAAATAAGGGAAGACGTCTTTTGTGATGCTGAACCTTCTCAGCGGGTTCAAATTTAGCTGCAGTAACCTGAGGTTTGAGACGTTAAAAGGCAGGTCTTCTGATTGAAAAGAGGTGAACTTGTTATACCCCATCATCAAATTATGTAAAGTTGGTATTTTTAAAAGTGGAGCGATATCTGTGATTTTATCTAGTTGGTTAGCGCCCAGTATTACTGTCTCAATGTTGACCAGGGACTGGAAGGCCACAGGGGAGATGTAAGAGATATGGTTGCCATACAGAGATAGTGTTACTAATTTGGACAGTCCCTGAAACACGTCATCTGTCAGGTTCCTGAGTTTATTTTCATCCATGATGAGAACCTTTAACTCAGTCAAGTCTGTGAAAGCTCCTTCGTCAATGTGTGAAATCAAATTAAATTGAACTTCTACAACTCGGACCTTTGATAAACCTCTTAAATCTGTCACCGTGATCTTTGCAATTTGATTTGAGGCAAGATTTAAACTTGTGGCATTTTTGGGAATGTCATCTGGAATAGCAGTGAGGTAATGATCATTGCATGTAACCAACATGTTATTTGCATTTTCAGGATAGGCAATAGTGCAGTTTTTCAGTGAGAAAGCCAGTAAGGGATTAAGATGAAGCATGCAAGACAGAAGTGAGAAAAGTAGCAGAGACCAACTTCCTGTAGTTTCCATGATGACGTTTAGGGACAGTACATCTTCACTCCATTGTGGGCGGAGAATATTTTTTCCTGCACATGCGGAAGCTAAAAAAAAAAAGAAGAGAAATAAGACAGTTACTTGAAAACCTGATGAGTTAGCTCAACTCAAACTATTTGAGGAAACTGATTGCCTTATATCATTTAAGTTTATTAACTCAAACAAATGAAGTACACACACACACACACACACATATATATATAAATACACACTAAGTTCATTTAAGTGAACAGATTGCCTTAAACCTTTTAAGTTGCAGTAACACAATACAAACAACCAGGACTGAAACAGCTTCAGTTCATTTAGTTGACATTTTCAATGTTCAAACATTTTCAAGTTCACAACACTTAATAATTCTCCATAAATGTTTATCTAAAACACTTTAGGAAACTCTTCAAAAAAATATCCTGAATAAAAGAAGAATAGCATAGTACAAACTACAAATTCAAATGTCAACTAACAGCTTCCTATTGATTAATCAAACAGTATCTGGCTAAACACGGAAATCTGCACTGAGAAGGCATATTATGCGCAACAGTAAAATAAGGTATGCTGACCAACAACTTTTTAGCATGCAACCCAAAAGAAAATTTTCATACAGTAACACTTTCAGAATCTGACGTTCAACAATAAAAACTTGTTCCCATATTTACTCCAGCTTATTTTTCAGGGCCTCTAACTTAGATTTGAGTTGGTTTCTCCCATCATCAAGTTTTAGGAAGACAATCTGGAGAAACTCAAAGAAATCACATAGCTTCAAGCGTAGATCAGTCCAAACAAAATCACCAGTGGATCTGTCCAAGATCCGAGAGACATTACAACTTGTTCCTTAAGGATGATTGACACATGGTTTTAAAGGGAATTTCTCTTCACTGACCACTGGCACCGGAGCCACTGCTCCCTCCTGGGCTACCTCCAACTTGTCCTGGAAGTGAATATAAGTTCAGTATGAAAAACGAATTGTCCAAATTACCAAGCTAATAAAACAGGCTACCACGGATTTCAACATTGCTTGCAAATTTTTTACATACAAGTAAGTGCAATATCATTAAAAGGCACAAAGTGTAAACCAAGAGTAAAAGATCGCCCAAAGTATTTTTCAAACCGCATTTGACAGTTGTAAGGATCTGTCATGTAAACGCTTTCAGAGTTGACTCAAGTGCAAGCAATAATAATCTACATAATAAGTACATGAGACAGAGAAGGGAGAAAACTTAATAACAGACAGAGCAAATGAGTAGCTAAGTATTATAAGACATGTTGATTATTGTTTATGTTTTGCCCTCACATATGTACTCACATGTTGCCATTGAGCAGTCCTGCAGTTTTTATTGATTTGCTGGAATTATTTCTATGATTAGGTGATTATAAATTATCAGTGATTAGATGAAAGTAATGGATACAAATACTTTGAAAGTAGCTTGCATTAGCTTAATTTGACTGGATTGATATGAGGGTGAGAGCTAACACACTTTCATCAATATTCACTTTTTCAATTGAACAAAGCAAGTCAACCCGCTGCCTGATTATACAACACTAGTTAAACTAGCTAACTGAAGTTAGAAAGTCAGTTAGTTTTTCCTTTTCTCTCTGAATTAGAAGGCATGACCAATCAAGCTAACGCTAGCGCGCTAACGGTTAAAATAAAAAGATTCAAACTCTAGCCAACGACAACTTTACCGGACGAATGAGGTTTGCCACGGTTGTCAAAGCACCGACGATGAACATTTTTCTGAAGCAATAAAACAAGACTTTGACGCGCTTGCAATACAAGCTAATATCCGGACAACCACGTGAGCATGTCTCAGTGCTAGCACAGTGTGGTCGAGCTACTAGAGGAGCCTGGTTTGAAAAGTGAGCCAAATTATGGAAAAAAAAAAACAGAAACAACGTTACCTCACGTGGAAGACGAAGCCGTGTCCTTGCCGCTGTGTTCCGGTTCGGTGAACAAATTATCTCTGAGGCAAAACAGGTTGTGTTGCTGTGAAGTTCATCCATTCTTCGCTCCGTCATTTAAAAACCTGGACGCAACCGCTGTCCCTGTATGCGTGACGTGTGCAAACTGAGCGCGAGACACCTGGCCGCCAACACTCAATCAACTCATCGATAAAAAATATTCACATTTGTGCGGCTAGAACTATTTTAATATTACTATGAACATTAAATTTTTATATAACTCACCTGTTTAAATTGTATTAATTAATTTTTAATTATTATATTTTATATATATTAGTTCTGCATAATTGACGGTACGCGCCCCTCCTTTTTATCTATTTTGGATTAGCCGGGAGTTAGGGGCGGAGTCAGGTACCGGCAAGATGGCGACGACGGAATTGAGCTTCAAAACCGCTCTTCAAAAACCTATGGGTGACGTCACGGAGGCTACGTCCATCTTTATTTACAGTCTATGGGCTTGACTAATAAATTTTAGTGATTATAGACAAGACTGCAGCTCTTTCAAAATTTAAGCCATGTCATTTTAAAGGAACATAAAAGTTATTTTGGACAGATTCATTGTTTTATTTGAACACAACGTTATGTTTTTATAACCTGAAATAAAAAAAATGTCAAGAAATAGAAATAATAAAGTCAACTCAGAGGAAATGAATTAATGCAACAAACTGGAATTACATAAACATGCTTTAAATGCTCCAAAAATGGAAGTACACTTAAAACAACTGAGTTACTACATCAAAAACCTGTTTTTGAGTAAAGTCAAATTTGTGGAAATGAGTTACTCCAACTTTTTTTGAGGATTAAGTAATATTAACTTACAACTGACAACCAATTTCTTGTCACTTCACTGTTTAATATTCAATATAGTATAAAATACATAATTTAAGTATGTTTAACTGATAACACTTCTCTACTTTTACTTAAGATAGGGAATGCTCTTTATAAAGAAGTATTTACATATGAACTTACCAGGCTCATCCACTGCTTTTTCTCAGCCTAGTTTTACAAGTTTGAGACGGACTTCAAGTTAAGGCAAAACTTGACTTCTACTTATCTCGGCAAACACTTTAGACTGACGTGTTACACGACAGTTCTTCCACGAAGAGGAAGAACTAGTTGTTTCAAGATTTATATTTAGTCAAAATAGAAATGGAGGAAGTTGTTTCTACTATCTGAACTGCTAGCGATACGTTGACTGAACTCCTATCTAAACATTTTAAAAAAAGAGGTAGTCAAAACAAAAATATGTGGCAAAGGGAGGAAGAGGAAGACGCAGAAGAAAAAATGAATGGAGAAGAACAGCGAGACGAGAAAGGAGGACAAAAACAGAATAAGAGGAAGAAGAGCAGGAGAACAAGCATGATGATGATGATGGCTGATCTCAGGCCCCCTCTCTCCTCCCTCTCCCTCCTCCTTTTATTTATTCATAAATGCATCCTCTGGTAGAGCAACAAGGAGGAACAAACGAGGGAGCAGCTGAATCTTTCCTCTGCCCCTCGGCACACCGTCGTCAGGCAGCAAGATGGGATTTCCACGCCTCTGTCGACCAGTGCTGGCGTCTGTGGTCTCTGAATAGGTACGTAGGCACCGAGGGAGAGGGGGAATCAATGAAATGTAATGATTTACATAGTGCTGTTATGTTCATGTGATGTTGTCTGTGATAACCAGTAGTGAGATTACAATGACTTTATGCTTATTGTGGTATTTACCATAAATGAAGCTGCTCTTTTTTCCCATCAATCCTATTATATCAATGCAGGGACTTGCAGTGTGTCATGCTTAATGTTATTTCATCTGTAATGAAACACGTACTTTATTCATCTCAGGAAGAAACTGCAGTTAAATGTCAACTTTGTCACAATTATGATTTTATAAAAGTGTGACATTCTTATAAAATCATACACAAAGTTTTATCCATTTAATAAATTGATTTGTGCATTAGGTCATGTCAGATTTATTAATGTAGTTCATGTAATGATTTTGTTTTCAATTGCTTTACAATATGTACAGGATATATTATCCTTTGGCCCTTGATTAAGACAAGGAAACACCTACTTTACATTACTGATGGTTTACATATTTAATGATGAATGTGGACGTGTCGGGCGCAGCAGCGGAACGGCAAACAAGAGTGAAACTGGATCCCGAGAGGATTCATCGGTTTGACAGAAAATAGCTGTTGGAAAGGACAGAAATGCCAAATAACTGAATTGAAATTTAGCAGCCAGGGAAAACCTATTAAAATTTAATTTCATTATATGAGTCATAACAATACAGGATGGCATTACAGAGGAGTATTTCTTTTACTGGTAGCATGATAAATTGATACCAAATCATTCAAAAATGTTGTTATCTTTCTCAGAAATAAGAAGAACTGCACTATTTTGGGTGTCATTCATTCTGACAGGTAGAATTATGTACAGTACAACACATAGCTTTATATTTCAATTTGTTGTACATTTTGTTCTCCTCTCATTGTTTACTTTTTTGTATCTGTATAGATATATATTTGTTTTTTATTTATAGGTAGTTTTTCCATTTTTATTTCTTACTCCTATACTTGCTTCATCCTTCATCCTCTTTCTTCTTGCATTGTAACACCTGATAATTGTGATTTTATCTTATTAACCATTTGTTTCTCCATCTGTCCAATCAGGTGCTGACTTTCAATTTCCAAATTCTACAAACAAAATTCAAGCTGTTTTCTGGTTTCTACTGGACAGTCATCATCATCATGCAAACCTCTCCAGATGTTTCTAAGCGAGAGAAGGAGGTCGGTGAATTGGAGTGTCCCATTCCAGGGGAGGCAGGTTTTGCAGATGCCCTCGTCAACACAGTTCCTAATGCCAACTGGGGGGCGGAGCCTAACTTCAACCTCAATCTCAATCTGACCTCGCCAAGCAACCCCCGCCCTGCCGCAGAGACTTTAAAGCTGCATGGAGGGAACAAAAAGAGCAATGGGGATAAAGGAAGTGGGAAACATGGGACAAAAGAAGTAGCTATTGCAGCAACTGGGAAGTCGACAAGTATCGTGACAACCACTCAAACGTCACCAGGAGAGAGAGATGATCCATCGCAGCAAAAAAGCAGAATTCCAGCTTTGTGTCGCTCACAAACAGCCGAGGCGTCGGTGAACAGCAGGGGAGATCAAAGGCTGAAATCCCCAAACCCCAAACATACCTCAACACTCAGTCCCAAGACAAACACACGCAGCAACATGGCAGCAAGCCCAAAACCATGCCGGGTGGATCAAACAGCAAGTGCCACTAGCCCCAGAATGACTGAAAAAGTCAAAACACAAACGCTAGGAGTGGAGTCTGCAAGCATCTCAAACACTAGACCACATCCTGGTCTGACCACTAAAATAGCAACAGAGACCACAAACAAAATAACAGTGAGCCTGAAAATGCAAATGAATCGAAGAGAGGATGGGGGAAATGAAATTAACATTGAGACACGGTCACCAAAAACTCTTCCTGTGAGCCCAAAAGGAGATTCAAACATTGTCAGTCCAAAGCTGGTCAGTCGAACCCCAACAGTGACAACCCAAACCCAAAAACAAGATACAGCAAGCACGACTACCAAGTCAAGCGAACGAGCCAGCCACGACTCAAAGGCTGAATCAGCTCTTCTTAGTGCCAAGACCCTTCAACTGAGCTCCGTTAGTCCCAAACCATCTGCGCAGAGAAGAGCCACTGGGACCAAAAACAGTAACATGTCAGGGTCCAAGGAGTATCTTGATGGTAAAGACTCAAGTGCTGGGTCTGGATCCAAAACCAGCTCCAAATCCAGTTCAAATTCCAAAGCCACAACGATGACCAAGGACAGTTTGGATTCTAAAATTGGCACAGATTCCAAAGCCAGTCCTGATACTAAATCCACAATGTGGTCCAGAGATAGTCTGGATTCTAAGAGTCATTCTGCTTCCAAAACCAGTTTGGGATCGAAGGACAGTTTAGACTCTAAAAATGGGTCCAACTCCAAAGCCAGCCCCAACTCTAAGTCCAGGATGGGTTCCAGAGATAGCCTTAATCCGAAAACTACAATTGAAAACAAAACAAGTTCTGGACCTAAAATAAGTCTCGATTCTAAGACAGTTGTGGGTTCGAAATCTGGCATGGGGTCAAAGGATCACCCAGATCCCAAAGCTCAGACTCCTCCAGACTCTAAAACCAGTCCAAGTTTTAAACCCGGCCCTGAGCTGAATCTCATCTCTAGTTCGAATGCCCTCTCCAGTTCTAAACCTGGTCCAACCCGGTCATCTTCAAAACCTACTCTGACGGCCTCTGGTTCTAAGACAGACCTTGTGAGATCTATTTCCCCATCATCTTCTGGAACTGGTCTCTCTGGGTCCAAAGACGACAACTTCAAGGCTGCAGGCTCCTGTTCTAAGCCCGGTCCAAACCCTAAAGCTGGATCAGAGTCTACCAAGCCTGTACCTGTTCGATCTAGTTCAAGGTCAGCTTTGGAAAATTTGTCTTCCCCCTTGGCACTCTCACCTAGACCTGGTTCAGCAAGTAAGAGTCCTGGATCTGGTCCTGGTAGAAGTTTTGGGTATTATCTATCTGGACCAAGCAAGGAGGTCCAGAGGAGTCCTGGTAATTATCTTCACACAGTTTGGGTCACGGGTGGCATGTTTTAAAATGAAGATCAGCTGATTCCCAGTTAATTAACAATGACTTGGATAACACAGGTGAAGATTTGACAGAATAATCTTAACTTAAGGTTCACTTACTAGTTTTTTCTAGAGCTTTAAACTACATTTCAAGGTTTTCATTGGTGGATGGTGTTTTCTCAGAGACCTAACTATCAAACAACTGAGAAAACTACAATTGTAGTGCTGACTGAAGATTGTTTGTCGAGTTACTATTTCCAGACTAGGATGAACTTTCAGACCCAACGCAATAACCGTTAGACAAATAAACAAAAACTGACTCATTACCGTTATAGAATAGTGTAACTCCCATTTGTTTTGCTTATGTATTCATTGTTATTGCATTTGAGAAGCAAAAAGAAACAAACAAAATGTACCTTTAAAGTCTAAATCTAAGTCCCCTGTTCTGTCTATGAAAAAATATAGTCTGAGGCGAAGAAGATTTTTCACCCAGCATCTCCACTTATTGAGCCAAACCAGTGGTTGTTCTGTTACCCCCCTTAGTCTCCACACATTCCCAGCAGTATAGTACCAAAGTACCAGTTTTAGAACCCAATGAATGACACTAGGGAGTTAAGGATACTGGTCCTGGTTAGAGAGGAAATAGTAGTAAAACTATTAGCGATTGAAAGAACATTTAATGAAGTATATACAGTAAGTATAATAAGTAAACCAAGCTAATTTACTGTATTTATGTATTATTTAATACAAAATACAGAATAAAAGGTGTCGCTTTAAGTTCCCCTTCTTCCAAAAAGGAAACAATAAAATGAGTTGTTTGCTTGCTAGTCGTATGTTTTCTAACATTTGTCTCTTGCTTCCAGGTCCTGGTGTGATTTCAGATCCGCTGGCTCCTCTGGCCACCTCCAGCCCCAAAACTAGAACCCCTGTTGCCTTGACAACAAGGGGAGGATCCCTATCAGAGCCTGCAGCATCTGTTGCTATGGAAATGAATCCCGGCAGCACATCGTCTAATACTGGTCTGACTCGAGGTCTCACCTTTGACTCTATCGCCAAGACACCAGCGAAAACGGAGGCTACCGTCGAGGAAGAACAGTTGAAACTGCCGGAGACCAAAGTGACAGCTGTAGGAACGGTGGTGTCCCAGGGGGGAGTGAGAGGGGTAGGTGTGACTGACAATGCAGGGTGGTCGCCAGGAGATACCAGAAGGATATCAGGCACCCCATCGAGCAAACCGGGTCATCCGGGAGATGAAAATGCCATCACCGTTGGTAGCCGCATCCCATTGTCAAGGGCAATGGCAGTAGAGAGTAAAACAGATGAGAAGACGAAGCAGGAGAGGGGGAGACAGAGAGATGACATTGGGAGTTCTTCGTCACCCCTCTGTCCTCTTCCTCCTCCGCCCACTCATCCAGTGACCTCCACGAGGGTGAGGGAGACAGCGACCATGACCGACACCGGTGAGATGCTCCATTTGCGGGGAGGGGAGCAGAGAGAGGTGGGCGTCCAGGTGGAGGTGGAGGTGGTTGAACGCTCAGCTTCCACCAGCCCCAGCCTCCACAGGGAAACTCCCACCTCCTCCCTGATTTGCTCCCCCAGCTGTCAGTCAGGTAGTTTGACCTCACCGACGGTCCCATCAGTTTGCTGCTTCCCTGCCGGGCAGCCGCCCATCCAGCACATCTGCAAGATCGACATCGAGCTGCGCAGCCAATCAGTGGTTCCCTCTGTTGTGACTGACAAGGCTAGTTCCCTCCCTGCCTGTCTGCGTACGTACAGCTTCCAGCAGAACCCCGGCCTCATGTCAGAGCTACGACAAAACCAGGACAGAGATGTTAGCGCTGAGAGCATCTGGGAGGACGAGGAGGAAGAGGGTGATGAAGAGCGAGAGAGCAAAGCAAGAGAGCAAAAAGAGGAAGAAGAGGACGGGGATGAAGGGGAAAGGGAAGAGACGGTGAAGCCACAGGAGGTGGTGTGGGACGAGCAGGGGATGACGTGGGAGGTGTACGGCGCCTCGGTGGACCTGGAGTCCCTGGGCACGGCGATCCAATCCCACCTGGAGTGCAAGATCCGGGAGCAGGAGAAACACATCAGGACTCTGAGGAAGTCCGTCTGCTCTGACAGCAGCCTCAGAGGATACAACATGAAGAAGAGGAAGAAGAAGAGGGCAGGGCTTCTGGGATGTTGCAAGAAGGCGCCGGCTGTGGCAGACTGAGTCCAGAAAGCTATTCTACTTAAAACTGATTTTAAAACACACGTTCATAGAGGAGATGTCTACACTGTAAGCACATATCTAACACATTACAACAGTTTACTGCACTTACGTCCTCATATTTGTTCACTCCTTATGTCCGACAGGCCTGCATGTACTGTGTTGACCTGAATATAGGATGACACCTCTTTTCCAACATCTTTGAGAAAAAGACTTTTTGAGGACGGGAAACACTTTAACACTCATCTTCTTAGGAAAGTTTAAGATCTTTGACACTGAACGTGTTACACTCGTCATGAATTTACATTTACGTTCTCGTTACACGAGCCTGGAATGACCAAACACTTTTAGTTTCTTCCTCCAGTCGTGGCGGCAGCAGTATTCCCGTTCAAGGTTTTCGTCTTAAACAGTGGTTGTTGAAGTGAAGCAGAGAGGACAGCAGCTCTCTACTCTTCATCGGTAGTAAATATTTCATCCACTTCCTTTTTTTTTTTTTTTTTTACAAAATGCAGCACAAAGCACTCAAGTGCTGGAGAACCCAGAAAGCCACGAGTGAGTGAGAGTGAGATTATTTTCTGTGAGTAGCTCAGATGGAAAGCATGTCACTTTACTTCCTCTACTCCCTTTCTTTCATTTCCTTTTGCTTCCTCTCTTTCCAGGTCACTACACTTCTGTCAGTAGACATCAATTTCCTGCAGTAGCAAGTTTCTACTGATAGGGGGCGACACCCCTCAAACAAACTGTTTTTTATGCTTCATTAATGTGATATTTCAGTTTGCTTGATGACATTAAAACAAACACCAAATTATGTTTGGGTGTTAACTTCAAATTAAGTGTTACATCATCTTTGTATGCACCTAACTCCTTTCTTTTTCATCCCTCTCTCTCATGTCGTCATATTTTGAGGCCCCAGTGGGAAAACATGTCCTACTTAGAAAACAAGTTCAGCATATTAACTTTTAGTTCACCCCTCTCTCCATGTTCTCCTCTGTACTACTTACTCCCCCTTACTCACACATTTGCTGACCTTCTTCATCTCACTTTCCATCCGTTATCCCTCCATCTGTGGCCTCTTCATCCATCTCCACCCCTCTTTCATAACTGCTCCTCCTCCTCCTCCTCCTGTAGTGGAGTCATGTTGTTGATGGAGCACCGGATTGCTTCTCTGAATT
>NW_019525465.1:203667-207039 GCF_002814215.2 Seriola lalandi dorsalis
TGTGTGGTACTGTCAAGAAAACTTCAGATACTACTCAGGTAAAACACTAAAACAGGAGCAGCTAAAGGGAAAAAAGCCATTAGTATTTTTCATTATTTTCACCTTTGCTCTGACAAAGTGTCAGAGTGAAGAAGTCAGTCAGTCGTAAGCAGTTTATAGACTGTGCAGTGTTGCTGGCCGGTCTGTAGAGGGCGCTCTCGGATCACAGTCAACAGTATTCAGGCTGCAACGTAACACTTAACATGTTGCATTGCATCATTGCTTAAAAGGTTGGGCTAATTTTAACTGCTTTATACTGCTGTGTAGCTTTGTGTCTATAAAATTACATAATAATTCACTGGTTGATTATCTTTTATATTAACAGTGTGAATCTGTAAAGTAAGTAGTGACTAAGTCTATTTACTTATTCTATTGTGCTTTAAGTACAAGTTTGATGTACATGTACTGTAACTTCATATTTCCATTTCACTTCTACTCGATTACATTGATCTGATAGATGTGTTTACTCGTTACTTTTCACATTAAGATTTAAAGATAAATATCAAAAATACAATCCGTCTATAAACTATGATGCCCTATTAAGGACTGAAGTATCAAACTGTACAAGAAAAAAAACAACTTAACTACACCATCTAGCACCAATTTTGTACGAATATATTAATAACAGTGATCCAATAATATAATAATGACAGGGATGATTCTGCATTATGATTACTTTTGATACTTTAAGGATATTTTTCTAATGCTTCTCTATATTTTTACTTAAGTAAAATTTTTACTCTTTTGTTTATAGTGTGTTATTACTTTTATTTAAGTAAATCAGTCAGATAGATAGTATAATGAAAAATACAATATTTCCTTTAACTGTAAATTTGCAGAAAGTAAACTCAAGTAAAGTAAAAGTACCTCGAAATTATACTTAAGGACAGTACTTGAGTAAATATACTCACTTACTTTCAAGCAGGATACTTTCCCTTATAACTTTTACTAGAGTTTGTTGTAGTTGCTCCTAAAACATTTGAATAAATAAATGTCAAACATTCAGGAGTCAGGAGGGAGAGAGAGGCAGAAATAAAGACAGAGAGACTCAACGTACCTTCATTGTGACCTGGCTTGGCGCCAAAAACAGGCACGCCCCCTCGCTCTCGGCCGTGTTCGCTGACGTCAAGAGCTTGTCGGATTCTGATTGGACGGCTGCGGCTCAGTTTAAATGCCCTCGAGCAGAGCCCCCAGGACTCAACATCCACAGCGCGTGGGCGACTGTCGGCTCGAGGCAGCTGCTGCAACTCTGGACACCCGTTGCTACGGAAACAGCAAAGGCGGGAAAATTACCAACAAAAGGTACGTTTTTGCAACCGCCATTTTAAGTTAGTGTGTTAACAGTGATTCTTATTGAAATGAATGAAAGTGACGTTATCAGAGTAATTTTCTGTCTTTTCTACAGTTGTAGTGGCGTCTTTGCTCTCCTGGCTGTGCAGGTGCAGATACAGTAGCTTTCTTTAGTTTTTTGTTGTCAGATTTTTCTCATTTTTACTTTGCATTTTTTGTTCTGGGTGTCATCTCTTTCAGTTGTAGTTTCACCTCAGTTAGAAATATGTTTGACTGAGCAACATTTTATTTTAAAATCTTCCAGAAAGAGCTAATCTGTACATCTCACATCTGCAAAACCACCATATAAACCCATTAATATTACAGAAAAAGCACCTTTCTTTAAAGGATTGTGGCCTTAATGTGAGACAATGATGGTAATTATGTTTTTTTTTATGTTTTCAGACTTTTGTTATATTATTGTTAAGCAGTTTTTTGGTCTGAAAGAACTCTGTGGTTGTGGTTTAATTCTAGCTAACGGTACCATATACTGTAAATGCACATGTGATTTAGCAGCATTTTTTATTTTAAATTGTACCTGAACCTGAACTTCCATCATGGTTGTGTCAATGCGTTCAGTCTCTTGATGCATTCAAGTGTGCACCTAAATACGCATGTGCATTGTTATGTTTTGTCAACAACGAGGGGTCACGTGTCTGAGTACACATTGTTCTGGAGTTCATATAAAGGTGCTACGCACTGATTGCATGAAGTTAAACCTCACCTGTGTACGTCTCTCGGCTGGTCCAGGTACGTATATACCTGCAGCTGGATGGCGAGGCAGTCAGTGAGGTTATAGTATTGATTGCAAACTTTAACCTACTCACCTTTATTTAATCTGGCAAACCACTTGGAAATTGGAAACTGTTTTTTACACTGATGGTGTGGTAAAAGGTAAAAGAGTGCGTCACAGAAAAGTGGGGGAAAGGTGGCTGTTCAGAGTTATAGATAATACAACTTATTTATGTTTGTAATCCTTTAACAGCTCTGACACACAAATCTCTCAAAAACACAAACATTTGTTTTAAAGTTTTGTGTCAGGCTTTTTTTTGGTTTAAAAACTTGCCTCTTTGGAGCAGAATTTAAAATCTTCAAACTAAGTTAGACTGTGTATTTTTAGAGCGCAGCCTGGTGTATCTGTTCTCCTGGTAATAGATAGGACATAACGCGTCTAAAACAGCAGGAGCTAGAGATAGAGGTGCTATTTATGGACTACATACGCATAATACAGAGAAAAGGAAGGTATGAGGTATGAATGAGGAAGATAATCCTCGTTAATGTCAAGCAGCTTGAAAGATTAAACCTCAGACTGTTGCCAACAGTTTCTCTCTCTCTCTCCTGTATCTCCGCCTCTTTCTCTCTGCTCCATTTCACATCTGCAAAACTCGCCCAAATACTTGAAAAAACATTTAAATAAAGTTTGTTGCATCCCCTCGTTAAATGCATTTTGTTCTTTCTCTTTAATTACAGAAATCCGCTGCCCGGCCAGCTGTGTCCTCCTCTTTTTAAAATCCACACAGCTGTTAAAGACAGTCAGCCATGTCGTCTACAGTGCTGCTGAATCTGCTGCGTTGTGGTCGCTCCGCCGTCACCAGACAAACCTTCCTCGCCGTACGGTCCTCACCAGAAACCTCACAGCTCCTGGACAGGTAAATTATTATTGTGTGACAAAGACAAACATATAATGTTCACATTTAAAAAAGATAAAACCAGCAAATGTTAAAAAAAAAGATGAGATTTCATTTATTTAAATACCTGCTTCAACCAGACGACACTTTAATTTGAACTAGTTTAAGGAAGTGACCTAGCTTTGTTATGTTCCAGGTGGGCGGGGCTTTGTTGGGCGTGGTGGGCGTGCGGCAGGCCAGTGGGTCGATCCGCTTCGACAGTGACGGCAGCGGCCGCCCGGTGACCTGGGACTCCTTTGGGATCTGGGACAACAGGATAGAAGAACCGATACTGCTGCCCTCCAGTATCAGATACGGAAAACCAATTCCACAGGTA
>NW_019525465.1:207104-214683 GCF_002814215.2 Seriola lalandi dorsalis
AGGGGGAGGGGGTGGATGAAAGTATGAAAGGCGTCGTTAATCAGTTGCTTTACTCTGTCAGGTCAGTCTGTCTCGGGTCGGCAGTGCGTCTGTTTTGGGTCTCAGGAAGCAGAACGAGGACCGGCTCCGTTTCGCCCGTATCAATGACAACCTGTTGTACTTCGCCGTGTTCGACGGCCACGGCGGCCCGCACGCCGCCGACTACTGCTACACCTTCATGGAGAAGTTTATCAGGTTGACATTTATCACTTGTGTTTGTCAAATGATTTCATCACTAAATGTTTTGTGACGTGACATTAAAACTCTTGCTGAACATTTTTCCGCAGAGACGCTTTGGTGGAGGAAGAGGACGACCTGGAGAAAGTTTTAAAGAAAGCCTTTTTAGACGCTGACAAAGCTCTGCACACACACCTGAGCTACTTCAACAACGGTGAGTGAGCAAAGTAAGAAGTACTGAGTATTTAATACGACAAAGAAGAAGAAAAAAACTCTCTATAATCATCAGTGTTCATCCCTCTCTTCCTCCTCAGCCTCCTTCCTGACGGCCGGCACCACGGCGACGGTTGCGTTGCTACGTGACGGCGTGGAGTTGGTGGTGGGCAGCGTCGGTGACAGCCGGGCGATGCTGTGCAGGAAGGGACAAGCCACCAAACTCACCACAGACCACACACCTGACCGCGAGGACGAGAGACGCCGGTACACACTCTCTCTCTCTCTCTTTGCTCACTTTTCATATCATTCAATTACCGTGATTTATATCATAAACATGATGATATAAATAATCAGATGAATACAGACAAAACGTGTAATTGTGAAATAATTGAATATATTTTGAAAGTCACTGAACTTCCTGTTGCTGTGGCGTCAGTGTAAACGGAGAGGATTACATAATCAGTTCGTCTGACCTGCCATTTATTATAATATAAATACATATAATGAACTTACTATTGTGAAAGTAATCAGGATGATGTCACAAGCAAGTAGCTGATTAATTGAAACAGAAAATTAAAAGCCAACTCTTTTGACTCTTTGTAAAAGAAGAATAAGATTTAAAAGACAGATTTAAAGTCAAACATCAGGAAGATAAACGACGGTGCATTCATGCAAAATCCAACAAGGAAGACGAACAAAAAACAAACAAAAAAGGGCGAGTCGCTCTGTTCATGTGAGAATAATGTTTCTCCTTCTTCCTCTTCCTTGTGGAGAATCATGGAGGCAGAGGTGGAAACTCGTAACGAGGCGTCTCATGTGATATTTTAATCATAAACTAAAATAAAACAGAGAGAAAGTTGTTGGGACTTGGTCAAAAACCACTCGGGGCGTGAAAGTAAATCTGGTGCAGAGCGCTGCAGGGAGCCGGCGGCGCTGCAGGGTTCAGGTTTCCCTCCAGCAGCCGCTCAGGTCGCTGCGTATAAATAGACTCAGTATGTCGGACTGTGGCCGTCGGCCAAACTGCCTGCAGCTGGCAGCGAGTCAGTGCCTTGCTCAAGGACGCTCATTCATACGTCCCACAGGTTTGGGTTTCCCTTCATGTTATGTAACAGCAGAACGAGGCTATGTTTAACTCTGGACAACGAACTCATGTTAACACGTCGGCGTGTGACCTACAGCCACGGAGAGTCCGAGTCCTCAGCTGTCCTCAACACCCTGAGGCTGAGAGGAAGGAAATGAGCTGCACCGCTCCGACTCCGGACGATCACTAATCCTGTGTTTCTTGTTCAGGATCCAGAAGTTCGGCGGCTTCGTGACGTGGAACAGCGTGGGTCAGGCGAACGTGAACGGGCGGCTCGCCATGACTCGCAGCATCGGAGACTTCCACCTGAAGAACAGCGGCGTCATCGCTGAGCCGGACACACAGCGGCTAAACGTGAGTTTCATCTGACCTTTGACCCTGAGGTCAGTCAGGCAGAGGTGAGGCAGGTTTCGCTCGGGTGGCGAGCGTGGAGGTGTGGAGCAGGAAGTAGATGCAGAGTGTGGCCTGTAGGTGGCGCTGGAGGGAAGCCATGTTGTTGAGGTGGTTGTGTCACTGGACTTCAGCTGCTCTTCATCCAGCTCTCTGTGGGTTCTCCTGGTTCTCGGTTCCTTGACACTGAGCTGCATCAGAACACCTAACTCAGTGGTTCCCAACCTGTGGGTCGGGGCCCCCTGGTGGGCCGCGAAGTTATTGCAAGTGGGCCGATTAAAATCATTTGCAAAACCTCAAAATTTTGGTGAAAAGATGTAATAATTCAAAAAATATATATAAATAATTTAAAACAACCAGAGCTGTTGTGCTGTGTAATAATATACAAGAGAAAACAGCTACAAGGTGAAAACCTTGTAAACACTCAGCAGCCAATGAAAACAGGTGGTTTTAAGGTTTGTGATCTCTCCCTGTCAAACTGAGCGTCCCCTGTTTTCAGTTCAGTCCTGGATGTTCGATCTTTATCATTAAAATAAAAATCCATTACTTGGCCTCCAGGTTGTAACGTGGTTTGACGAGGGCTGACTCCTCCGTTTGTCTCTGCAGATCCATCACGCCAGCGACTCCTTCCTCGCTCTGACCACAGACGGCATCAACTTCCTGCTGAGCGACCAGGAGATCTGCGACGCCATCAACCAGTGTCACGACCCCACAGAGGCGGCGGACGTCATCGCCCAGCAGGTAGACGACGCAGACTCACGAACCCCTCTCGTTTTTTTAACCGGCTGCTCTGAAAGCGAGTCGCTGACATGATGCTGTGTGTGTTTCTGTGTGTGTTTTTAAAAAGGCGCTGCAGTACGGCTCGGAGGACAACTCCACCATCATCATCGTGCCCTTCGGAGCGTGGGGGAAACATCAGAGCTCCACCGCCGGCTACAGCATGAGCAGAAACTTCGCTTCAAGCGGGAGATGGGCGTAGACGACGCCAACAAACAGAAACATCACACAGTTTTTTTTTAACTATTACTTGAACACAAACATTTTCCAAACTCACAATCATCCATAAATGTCCCTAACTCCACCTGACGAGGCCCCTCCCCCTCCGTAGCGCCGGCTTTCGTATGAACCCACCTGTGTTAGCTTCCAGCTGACTAGTCACCCGTGTATATAGAGTGTATATTATTATATTGTACATACAGAGGGGTTTGCTGCAGTGTTTCTTCATCGGTGTGTGTGCGTTGCATCATGTGCATGTAGACGAAACATTTTAACCTCCCTCATTTTTTAAAACCGACGACTTTTACTATTTTACTTTAAGAAATTCAACTTAAATTAAAACGACTTGTGTAAAAAAAATACTTTTTTTTCCTTTCAGATAAAAGTAAAATGTCATTTAAAATTTCCTGAGGGAACATTACTATGTTGTACGGTGATGAAATAAACAACTCAATTAAAGAACAATTAAAGAACCATGAAATAAAATGCATCATCGAGTCAGTACGTATGTTTAGAACATGTATGATGAAGTTAAAGTGAGTCCTAAAATGTGGTTATGATTTATTTTATTTGTTTCTAAAGCATCCTAAAGCAACTACTTCTCTTGAGCTGTTGCCACGGCGACCAGATGTCAGATACGCAGCAGAAAATGGACGGATGGTTAAATCATGAAATAAGTTGTTTTATTTCTTTTTACCAGCCGAAATAATTTATGTCGTTGTTGTGTTTTAAAATTCTGGGGACACGTGGACGTACCGGAGGAGTGACCGCGGACACAAAGGAAAGATTACAGTCAGAAGTTTTGGTCGGGTGTCTCCTCTGAAAGACAACGTTTCATAAAAGACGTTATAAAGGTTAAAAAAGTAAAAAGATTACAGCACTAAATGTATCTAGAGTCTATAACTGGATCGTCCCTGATGGAGCCGACTCACTGAAGTGACACTGGATCCTGTGCTGGTGCAGATGAATAAAGTCCGACATGTTCAACTGAAACTTCGCTTTGTCTCTGTTTTTAAAGGTTTTGTCTCCAGTTACAGCAGCTGGTTATTTTTCTGTCATTCGTCAGGACGTCACACTCTGTTCTCTGACTTCAGGTCAGCTGAAGATGCAGCTCAGTTACACTGAAAAGATGAAACAGTTAGTTGATTAATCCATCAACAGAAAAACAATCAGCAACTGTTTTAATAATCGATAAATAGTTTAAGTCATTTCCAAGCAGAAGGAGTCAGAGAAAACCAAATATTAGTTTGTCTTATATCATTGTAAACTGAACATTTGAATATGTTTTGGACTTCAAACAAAACAAGACGTCACCTTCAGATGTGCAAAATATTTTGACAATATTTTGATGTTTCATTGCTTCAGTGATTAATCAGAAAAATAATCGGTAGATAAAATGAAAATAATAATTATTTTTATATCTAACAACACAAACACACACGCACGCACACACACACGCACACACACACACACACACACACACACAATGAGCTGACAGTACTGTGCTGTAAATTAAATGTACAATGTGCAAACTATAAAATACTGTATCTTGTTTTCACTGCACATGAAAAGTTTCGCATGAACTATTTGGATATATCAGCAAAGAACACGCTGTGTTGTTGTGGAAAGTGACTCCTGCTTGATTGACAGCTGATTTCTCTCTCAGACGTCCAATAGCGTCACAGGAATTTTCCCATCCTCCTGATTGTGACGCGGCGCTGGTGGAGGGTGTTGGCGGGTAAATATAGAAACCATTGAGATTCCTCTAATTCCTTCACGTGACCACAAGGTGATGCTGAAGGTGCAACAAAAACACACACACACACACACACACACACACACACACACACATGCTGACACACAAACTCAAAAAATGTGTCAGTGACAGAAAATACCGGCTAACGTGGCGACACATGACACACTGACACACACACTAGAACCTGACCCACAAAACCTTGTGACCAACTGCGTGTGTGTCGACCTTCAGGAAAAAAACTCAGTACCTGCGAGTGTGTGTGTGTGTGAGTGTGTGTGTGTGTGTGTGTGTGTGTGTGTGTGGGTGTGTACGTGGGTGTGTGTTTTCCAACCAACAAGGTTGAACAAACACAGCCTGGACCACGTGCGTGTGTTATTTAAACACTGAGCCACTTGTTTAATCTCCTCGTTTAAATAAAAAAATGTTGACCTACATTGATGATACAATTAAAAACAAGTTTGTCTTTGAACTAAAATAAATGATTTTAAACAACAATATATTTAAAGTTCAGAAATCAATAGATTTTGTGCTAAACACTGAGAAAAAAGACACTAGTATCACTGTTGTTGTTACTAGTCACCAGTAGATGGGGATAATTCGATGCATATTAAACGTGCAGTAAATCAACATGATGTAGATCAAACATGCAAAATGCTTTTCACAAATAAAAGCACTCACAAAAAAACAAACATAAAATTATTGTAAAATGTTCGAATATAAAAACTGAACAGAAAGAATAGAAACATATAGAACAACTGTTGCTTCCAGCCTTTCTGACCTTTGACCCCTTAAAATAAACGACTTTAATCCCTCATCACAGTGAATATATTACATTTTTATAAATTTAAGATGAATGAAAAGGAAAAAATTAAAAGATTTTAATGAGAAAATTAGTAAAAATTAGAGACAGAAAAAAATTCCAGTGACAGACTCCATGATTTGAATAAAAGTATAACTGTAACATTTAATTTTAACTCTTAAAAAGTTAATTAAATATCTCTTTTAAAAATATTACACTTTACAGTTTGATAAAACTGATAAAACCTCATGGTTGTTGTTGTTGTTGTTGTTGTTGTTGTTGCTGTGATCTTCAGGCTGAAGCTGATTCCTGGCAGCGATGTGCAGTTCCGTGGTCCGACCAGCAGAGGGAGCTGCTGTAAAGCACAACAGGTGATGACACAACCTTAAAACATCAAACCTGGTTCTATGTGTAACTCAAATTTTAATTATGTAATTGTGTGAAGATATGATCCAGAGGCTGAGACAGAGTGGTGTGATGCTGGTTTGTAAGAGCAGGAGTACTCCGTGTTTTATGATGCAATTTAAAATATTTTAAAGTTGCTCAAGAAGAAGTGAAACTATCCAAGTGTATTACTATAAGTACTGTTTTATTATTATTATTTGTATTATTCCACTATATTTCAGAGGGAAGGATTGTACTTTTCAGTCCCCTACATTAATCAAATATTTGTAGATACTGTTTTTTTTTTATTCAAAACATATTAAATGTTTGACATTGTAACTGTGCAAATCAACTTATTTCAATGTTTTTTCCTTATTTTTATTTTAAAAACTAAACATAAAACTTAATTTTAAATTTGATTTTTATTGCTCTCTGTAAAACACAAAGATTGAAAAGTAAATAAATAGAATAAAGTAAGAGAACAGACTGCAGGTCACCAGGAGCAAAACATACGTTTATACAGAGTAAGGATGGTTTTATTGCACAAAGACATTCAAAGGGAAAACGATGCATGTCTTTATTAAACAAACAAAAACATCCAAAAGCAATTCCTCTGTTAAATTAAGTGAAACTCATAGTCCCACCTTGGTTATGAGAAATATAAAATACAAAACATTTGAATATAAAACTTCTTTTTAATGCAGGTTGGTTTAAATCAATACAGTATTTTTACTGCATAAAGGTTTTAGGACTCAATTATTAACTGAAATTTTGCAGTTTATAAAGAATCTAAAATCAGCTCCACTTTGATGACCCACAACAAAAATGACGCCTAATGCAGTGATACTAATTTTGGAAACATATATTAAACAATGTGAGGAGACACTTTGCATAACAAGTAGTTGTTACTAGACTAAGGAAGATTTTTAATGCAGAACTTACTTCACACTGAGCAACTGAAATACAGACTCAGATACTACGTCCGGCTGGAGGAGAGAGAGAGTGAGTCACGCTCTGTCAGCTGCCCTTCTCCCCACTTCTCTTATCATGCCCTCACTCATAAAACTCGGCTTATAACACACACACTCAACAAACCGCTTCCTCACACACACATTGATCTCTGGAGTCAGTGTAAACACACTCTCCTGGTCAGTGTCCTGGGTTTTGGATTTCGGTTTTTCACAGGGATTTTTTTTCAGTCTACAGCAGGTAAGAGATGAACTCTGGTTTTTATCTTTACATCAGGTTCAAGAGAGATTATAACGCTTCTTTGACTGAACAGTAGAACAGAAATATGAGGCAAATTTGAATGATGATTGGTGTAATTACAAACAGCAAAACACCCGACTGATGCTGGACATGGGACTTTTAGACAAACACAATATTTGCACTTAAAGAATGCAGGAATTTTAGACCTTTTGTTTTGATTGATTTTCAGCAGCTTCGTAGCAGACTGATCCTCAATTTGCAAATCAGCAAAATAATTAGTAACCAGTCAAAGGCGGAAACTGCAGTTACCATAAAAACAACACTTTGTTTTCTCGAATGTCTAAATGCCAAAATCTTACAGTGGGATGTGGTTGTACTGTTAGAGCATCAAAGTGCTGTTTGCATATTGTCGTCTAACAACAGTCAACATTGGTTTCTTTAAACCATGTCCACAGTCTTTTCTGAACCTGAACCCAAACTATAAACCAAACGTGTGTAATTTTTGTAAAGGTTTCGGAAAGGCATTAGCAAG
>NW_019525465.1:215824-242458 GCF_002814215.2 Seriola lalandi dorsalis
ACACACACACATACACACACATCTCTGGAGGCAAAGGAAGGAAGTTTGCTTTGTCAGGAGACTTAGGTTCCCACTTTCCTTCTGTGACACACACATACATACAGAAGCTTGTCAGAAAACAATGACTCTCAGCTTAAATCAACAAACAGACACAGTGGCAGGATGCTGAACTGCCTCCATACCTTTCAAACGTGACTTAGTGAGAAAGTTCAGGGTATTAAATTCACAGAAATATGTCGGCTCTCAGTTTTCACGTAACCTGAAGAAATCCGGTTAAACTTTGGATTTTTGCCTCTGTAGTTCTGAGGAATCAGCCATGCTAGCAGCATGTTAGCAGCATGTTAGCAGCATGTTAGCAGCATGCTAGCAGCATGTTAGCAGCATGCTAGCAGCATGTTAGCAGCATGTTAGCAGCACAGCTCTACAGATGGAAATTTGCTCTGTCCATCACTTTGGTATGAAATATCTCAACAGCCATCGGATGCAAAGGCATCAAATTTTGTGCGGACATTCGTTCCTCTTAGGATGACCTGTAATAGTTTTGGTGATCCTCTGACTTTTCATCTAGCGCCCCCATCAGGTCAGAATTTCAACTTGTCCAACACTTTGGTTTTCGACCGAGTACCTGCAAAACTAAAGACATACCCATCAGCGAATGTAAACATGCTAACGCTTGAAATTAAGATGGTGAACATTGTAAACATTAAACCTGCTAAACATCAGCAGCTGGTGGTAGCATTTAGCTCACTGCTAGCATAGCCACTAGCATTTCTGATTCTTTGGTTTTATTTGTGCAAAAGTTTTGTTTTTTAGAGTGTAAACGTCTCTTATTGAGGCTTGTTCAGCTTGTACATCACACCCATACACAAATATTAATGACTTAGTTGTTTTTTAAACTTTAATCCTTTAATGAGTAAACAAAAACCATAAAGCTCATTATTCACAAAAAACCCCAAACCACATTTCTATTAGAACTCACCAAGAGGTCATATTGTTTAGTCCGTGTCTGAAACACCAACGTCTCTCCACAAACCTTGAAATTCTTTCGTTACCCCTCTGTTATGAAAAAGTTCAAGGTCTTTGATTATTTTTGTTATGAAAAATGCAACTGGTCAAAGTGCGGTGCACATGTTAGCGTGAGTACAGTCCACAGCTGGTGGTATCACAGGTGTTTTATTGTTCTTTGCGTGTAATCATTGACCAGTCTGAGTCAAAGTTGAAGGAGGATTCAGTGTTTTATAGAAATGTTTACAGCTTCAGTTCATCTGTTCACGTGCGAACGATGTCTGCCAACTTCTCCTTACATAACAGACAAGTTCACAGTTTATCAACCCAGAGCTTATTTATAATCACCATCATTTATGATCGCGCACCGAAAGATTTCACCTTTAGTTTTAGTTTTGAGAAACGAAGCAATGCAGCTTCAAGTAAAGTCACATGTCACACATTCTTTTTAGGAAGATAGCGGTTAACATATTTTGGAAGTAAGGAAAGAAACTGTGCGTCTCATACCTGAAACCAGATTGAAAAGAGCTGTTCATGTCTTATCATGAGAGGGAAGGAAGTTAAACATTTGGTTTGTACATGTAAGTTAAATATGAAGAGGTGGGTGAACGCAGCTCTGGCTTCTCCTCATTCTCTCCTGCCTTTTCTCTCATTGAGCTGTTGAGAAGATTTGGGCTTTTTGACCTTTATCTTTCTCTGTCGGCTTCGTGCACAACGCAGAGTTTAGAGATCTGCGTTGATTTTCTCTCAGTGAAACATTTCTAGACCTCACCAAGTCGGTTTGGTTTACGGATCTGATATAAACCCAGATTTAATGTTGCCACACATCAAGGAGAGTGAAGCTCCAATATGCTTCTGCTAATAGAAAGAGAACAGAAAATAAAACTCAAAGTAACAAATGAAAATGCAGCATCATGGTTTCAATGTGTCATGTGTTTTCTGACAAATGACCTGACGTAGGTTTGACAGGGGGAAGTTGTGTCACCGTGTTAGCCACAATCAGCAAAAAGACAAAAGGTTTCTCAACAGTTGGATCAAAAACTGAACTGGTCAGAAACATCCTCACTTCTCTGCCACCAGAAATATCATTATTATGATTATTATTTACTCAGTTTATTGAAAAAGAACTTAAAGGAGCCAACTGTAACTTTCACTAATGCTACATAGCCAACGTTAGCATTAACAGCGGTTTACTTATCAGTCTTGGCAAGAGCTTCAGCCATCTTGTGTTTGCAAGACAGGAGGTTATAAAACGTCCTTCACGCAGCGCTACCTCTTCAGAGCTGACTGGACGCTACAGTGACTCGGTATCGGAAAGTGACAAGATGGTCTGGCCGTGTCGGTGCTAGCTGGTTAGCATGCAAAGTTCAGTAGAAGAAAGGAAGTGATAGAAAACAAAACAAAACTTACAAATAGCTAATTTAAAATATATTATAAGTAAATTAAAATAAATATATGAAGGAAAGGTGGATAGAAAGACAGAAAGAACCATCATCTGTGAGGCAGAATAAAACTGCAGCATCATGGTTGCAGTGTTGAAACAGAACAGTGTCATGTGTGAAATTAGCTGAATAACTGATGCGTTGGACAGGGGGAAGTGTTCTCTCAGCACAACCACCGAAACATGAATCAAACTATTGCAAAACAGCTTCACCAAAACCAAACAATGAATATATTCTCAGACCGCAGGAGGAAAAAGCCTCAAAAACATCTCAGTTCCTTAAAAATATGACAACACGGCACAAGTGATCAAAAAGTTCACCAACAGTCACCTTGAAGACAAAGAACTGAAAGTGCTGCATCATTTAAAAACATTACAATAGAGATGAACACAGAAAATTACAGGGACAGTCAGCAATATGAGCAATGTGTGGGCTGTTAGCTTAGCTTAGCACAAAGACTGGAAACGGGGGGAAACTGCTAGCCTGGCTCTGTCCAGGACATCACTTCTATAGCTCATGAACTAACATATATTTTGTTTGTTTGTTTATAAGTACAATATTATTTATAATAAATTTTCTGTCTCTCAGTGGGATCATGAAGCCGGGGCTGAACGCCATCATGGGAGCGACAGGAAGCGGCAAGTCATCGTAAGTGTTTGCTCATACTCTTCCCAGTTTAGATGAGACACTGCCCGTCAGTATGGGGTCAGGGATGAGGCTTCGTCGAGGCGTTCGTCAGACGGAAGTGGGCGTGGTTTCAAAAACGAATTTCCAGAAAATTAGCAAAAGGAAAATGTGAATTAATGTGTTTCCATCCACTCTGTGAATATTAGTTCATAAGAGATAAACAGGTGAGGAAGCTTCAGGTGAAGAAGAAGAAGACATTACACAATTAAACAATATTTCTGTTTCTATTAATGTGTGGCATTATCTTTTCACTAAGTCTATTTCCTCTTTGTCCCATTTTATTTTTTTATCAACACACCACAAAAACCTTTTTGCAATATATATATTTTTAAATTTTTCTCTCTGATTTTTTGTGTAAATTGAAAACATGCATAAGAACAGGTGGATGGAAACACTCTTCCTGCTGGTTTGCTGAATCAGATGATGTAAGGAAAATGGATGGTTGTTCTTGTCATGGACAACACTGTTGTGTAAATAAAGGTTTTATATCATAGTGTCTCATTGAAGCTTCTTTATGAATGAGGCGAGCTGATGTGTAAATAAGAGTCGTTGATGGGAGCTGTTTGTGGTTCAGGTTCCTGGATGTTCTGGCAGCCAGGAAGGACCCGGCCGGTCTGTCAGGAGAAGTCCTGATCGACGGAGCTCCTCAGCCTCCGAACTTCAAGTGTCTGTCTGGATACGTGGTGCAGGTGGGTGAGACGGGCAGGAAGCCAGGAGACCCACAGCAGCCAGCTTTGATTCAGGAGAGTTTCCTGGTCGAGGCAGGAAAAGTCTGCACACAACAATAGGACCAGCTTTTTAGGCCAAGAGTGTTTCAGTCGCACACAGGATACTTCAAACTGTTTAAGAAGGTCAAGGGTCAAATCGATAATACCGATAATCGATCACAGATCAAATATGAAAAGATATCTTTGAAATAAAAGTGCATCCAGATGTCGATGGTTTCTTGTCTGCAGGACGACGTGGTGATGGGAACTCTGACGGTCAGAGAAAACTTCAGCTTCTCGGCGGCGCTGCGTCTCCCGTCCTCCGTCACTCAGGAGGAGAAGGAACAAAAGGTCAACAAACTGATCCAGGAGCTGGGACTGAGCCGAGTGGCCGACTCCAGGGTGAGGAGGGAGGGAAGGGGAGAGAGAAAGAAAGAAAGGGTGACAAAAACATACAGAAGAGAGTAAGAGAGGGAAAGAGTAAGGAAAGAAGAAGAAAAAGAAAATGAACAATAAAATGAGACAAAAAGGAAATAAAGTTACAAACAGATGGAAATAAAGAGAGGACCAAAAAAATGGAAATAGTGAAGAAAGAAAGACAAAGGAAAAAGAAATAAGGTGATAAAAGGTCAAAAAAAGAGGGAAGAAGGAAAAGAAAACACATGAAAAAGAGGTAGTAAGTAAAGGTGTGTGTGTGTGTGTTCAGGTGGGCACCCAGCTGATTCGTGGGATCTCGGGCGGCGAGAGGAAGAGGACGAATATCGGCATGGAGCTGATCATCGACCCGTCCGTCCTCTTCCTGGACGAACCCACAACGGGGCTCGACGCCAGCACCGCTAACTCTGTGCTGCTGCTGCTCAAGAGGTGTGAACACACACACACACACACACACACACGCACACACGCACACACGCACACACACACACACACACACACACACACTAGGCTGAAGCCATATGGGGGCAGCAGAAACAAGCTGAGAACACAACACTGACATATTATCACCATATAATGTTGATTTGGTGAACTCGTTGCTAAGTAACGGTTTTTAGGTTTGTGCAATCCAAACTGTTTGGTTACGATGAGGAAAAGACGGTGGTCAATGGAAACCAGCGGTGACCCGTCCTTTACGTTAAGAGAATATTTACCATCTCTCTCTTCCTGTTTGCTCAGGATGGCGAACAATGGCCGCACCATCATCCTGTCCATCCACCAGCCTCGATACTCCATCTACCGCCTGTTCGACAGCCTCACCCTGCTGGTCACCGGCAAACAGGTCACTCATGCGTTCTGTAGCGGCCATCTTTGGTCTTAATAATTCATCTAAACTTCTGACTTTAATTGTTAACCACGTTGTGTGAACGACCTGAGACTGTTTTACACGTTGAGTTGGTTCGTTACGGCGCGGCCTCTCACCTGTCGTTATTCTACGTTTTATTAATGTCTTCATATGAACTCTTGTTCGTCAGGTTTACCACGGGCCGGCACAGAGCGCTCTGGAGTACTTCTCAGACATCGGTAGGAACACGTGGTTAACTTTGACACAACGTGATGTGAAGTGAAAAGTAATGTTAATAATCCGCTTTGGAACTTCATTTCCCAGGATACACCTGTGAGCCCCACAACAACCCTGCTGACTTCTTCCTGGACGTCATCAACGGAGACTCGACCGCAGTCATCAACAGCAGCGTGGACAGAGAAGGTTTGTTGTTGTGACGGGAGAAAGATTTCCACACAGTGTTTATTTATCTTTTATTTATTTGAGTTGAGTGGATTTTTTGCTGAAAGCCTCTTTCTTTGTCCAGATTCAGACTCAGTGTCAATGTCCAGACGGGGGATCGAGGAGAAGCTGGTGGAGGAGTACAGAAGCTGTCAGCACTATAAACAGACCAAGGCAGAGCTGGGTGGGTTCAAGAAGATCACAGGGTCGATCTCCTCATGAATAATCAAGCGTCAGTCAACATGTTTTCAAGAGAATAAAAGATGTAGAGATGCTACATTTGGATTTAGAGATATATTATACACATATTATTTTATAAATTCTTCTTGGATTATATGTGTCATCATCAAGCAAATTGTCTCATAGCTAATTCCCACTCAGGATATTGTCATTTATTTGCTGTTTTGTTTTGTTGTTGTTATCAAATGTATCATGAATTAGATGTGAATTTTTTGCTATTTCTTACATTCCGTTTTGTATTTTTCATTTCCTGAATAATAATAATTATTATTATAATTTAACTAATATTTGTAGCTGAAGTTCACAAAAATGTGCAGAACATTATATATAAGAAAAGAGTTGATGAGCATTAACACCTGAAGTTGCTCTGTCACCGTCTCTCTCTCAGAAAGGATAATTCAGGGCAAGCCGACGACCACCACTGCTGCCTCCAGAACCATCACTTACAACACCAGCTTCCTGACCCAGTTCAGATGGGTTCTCAAGAGAACGTTCCGCAACCTCATGCTCAACCCACAGACCTCGGTCGCCCAGGTGAGAACACAACAAGTGAATTGATTGTCGATTGAAATGTCCAACAACACACACCTGAGGTAACACTGCTGAGTGCTCATAGTGGCCACTATAGGAACTGCAGCCTCAGATACTTGAGGCTTCAGCACTCAGTCATAATTGCTTCAGATCTAAACACATTCACTGT
This sequence comes from Seriola lalandi dorsalis, assembly GCF_002814215.2. NCBI lineage: Eukaryota > Metazoa > Chordata > Actinopteri > Carangiformes > Carangidae > Seriola > Seriola lalandi. Next base: position 222,326 of record NW_019525465.1, read on the forward strand.
AGTATTATAGTATTGATGACTGTGTTTTCACTCTGTTCAGGTAGCTGTAACCTTGTTCCTCGCTCTGGTCGTAGGAGCCATTTTCTTTGACGTCCAGGAGAATCAGAGCGGGATGCAGAACAGGTATTCTACTCTTCTCTACTTGTGTTTTGTCATCATGTATAACACGTTACAATGTGTATAGTGTGCCGGATCAGATTGTGTATTGATCAGATTGATAATGTGTTTCCAGGTTCGGTGCTCTCTTCTTCATCACAGTGAATCAGTGTTTCAGCTCTCTGTCGTCGGCTGAACTCTTCATCTCCGAGAGGAAACTCTTCATGTGGGTCTGACACACAAACACACACTCATGAGGACGCAGTGTTGTATGAAGAATTTCAAGTCATCCAATAACCTCTAAAAACAAAAAAGGAAATAAATAAATATTATTATGGTCTGTCTTTCTGAGAGTGACATTAGAGGACATCTGTTAGTTCAGTCACATTGTGAGGACTCACTTCCCATCTGGGGACAAAACTGATGTCCCCACAAGGTTAAATTGGTTTATTTTGAGGTTAAAGGAATAGTTCATATTGGGGAATGCAGATATCCACTTTACGTTTCTCAGTCTGTATGCTAAGCTAGGCTAACCATACCCCGAAGTGAAGAGTTAAGTCAGTCCCCTGATGGGAAGTGAGTCCCCACAATGTGATTGAGTAAACATAAATATATAGTTGTTTATCTTCAACTTGTCCTGGTTTAAAAGAGATTGGATCAGGTTTATTGATAAAACTTTTTCTCTCCTTCTCTACAGTCATGAGTACATCAGCGGTTACTACAGACTGTCCGTCTACTTCCTGTCTAAGATCCTGTCTGACATCATCACACTGAGGACCATCCCCGCCATTGTCTTCAGCTGCGTGGCGTACTTCATGATCGGTGAACATGATTTCACTTTTGTTGCTATAAAATCTGAAGAGCTTCCTGCTGCTGTCATGTCTTTATTATTGTTTAAGACCAGGCTTTTATTTTGTTAAACTGGAGTTTATATTTCAAAGTTAGTTAGCTGTTAACTGTAGCCTTATACTTTAGGTGACTTTACAGTTTAGATTTATATTTAGATTGATTATAACCTTGGTTCCTGTGATGTGTGTGTGTGCAGGCCTGAAGCCCACAGTTGAGGCCTTCTTCCTCTTCATGTTCACGGTCATGCTGGTCGCCTACACGGCCACCGCCATGGCTCTGGCAATCTCAGCCGACCAGACGGTGGTGGCCATCGCCAACATCTTCATGACCATCGCCTGTGTCTTCATGATGGTGACGTACACACACAGCAGCACTAACACTTACACATATTTGCTAAAGCCCGCGCCCCCCCCCCTCCTTAGCAACTGTTGCCACACCTGTCAAACATTCCATTCTAGAACTGAACTGCACGTTTGTTGTCGAAACAATGTATCGATTTGTGAGGACAGCAGGGCGTCTACCTCTGTACCTGGCCTGAGAAGTAACACTGTGTTAGCTAGTTACTCTGCTATGCTAATGTTTGCTACTTACATTGGACACAATTTAATTTTCTTTCTTCTTTCCGTAACAAATCAAGTACTACCAATCTGACCAATCACAGACCTAAAAGCACTCTGATTCCCAAAACCATGAAACATGAAAACTCCAACTCCCATTATAATTATTAACATAACTATTTACATTATATTGCAAAATATGTGTTATAAAGCGCTTCACAAGGCAAAAAATAAGATGATTGAACACCATTTAAACTGAGCAGCATTTTCCATAAACCACATTATTATTATGATTATTAAATCTGTTTTTTCTTTATTTTATTTTTTATTAATGCAATGTTTGTTTTATGAGAGAAAAATGTTATTTTGATATAAAGAGCACAGGTGAAGACAGTTTCAGTTTAAAATGAAGATAACACATAAAAACGCACATATACAAAGCCATAAAAACATCTCATATTCATATTTGTTGCACTGAATAAATAAAGATCTAACGTCTTATGTGTAAACCTTTTTCTCTCCCACTTTTTCTGCAGATCTTTGCAGGTTTGTTGGTGAATCTTCCCTCCATCGTCAGCTGGCTCTCTTGGTTGAAATACCTCAGCATACCAAGATATGGGCTCAGTGTATGTACACACACCTACCACCAAATCTGCCTTCAGTTTCCTTTCGTCAGTATTATTGAATTAAAAATAATTTGTTGTCTTCAGTGAGTTTATATTGTTACATGTTTAGTTCTTCTACTGGAAGTGCTTTAGTTTAACTTTTTATGTAGATTTTAAAGCAGAGTTTCTGGATTTCTAGGAATTGAAAAACATATTTCTGACGTATGACTGGATGATGGTGATGTCCCTTTGTGTCTCTCCAGGCTTTGCAGATTAATGAGTTTTCTGGGCTGAACTTCTGTCACGGGTTAAATGCCAGCATCATTCCACCTGGACTCGCGTAAGAAACACATAACAATCAAGTTTAAACATTAATGACGAATTCTAATTTGATTTAACTGATATAAAATTATCACTGACGCCGTGGTAGTTTGTGCCACAGTGACGGCTCCACCTGCTGGACAGCATGACACATTACACCCCAGCAGATTCCTGTTTGTAGTCAGAAAACTGGTTAGTCAGTTTAGTCAGTGACTCAATCAGTTACTTCACATGATTAATTGTTTGGGTTTGAGCATTAAATTAGTTAACCAGTTAAATTATTAGCCCTAAGTTTTGCTGTATGTTATCTAGTTAGTTAAAATGTGAGCCTGTTTCTTTCTCACTGAGTTGATTAAACTTAGTTAGTTAGTTTGTTAGATGGTTAGTTACTTAAATTAAACATTTTAAAAATGGCTGCCACTCAGATAGTTACGTGCTGTAATGGGGAAGTTACTCAGTCAGTGATGTGGTTATTTGGTTAATGGGGAACCTTTGTGCTGTGCCTGCAGTTGCACAGGGGAGGAGTTTCTGACGGAGCAGGGCGTGGATTACTCCACCTGGGGCTTTTGGCAGAACCACATGGCTCTGGGCATCATGACCATCTGCTTCCTCATCATCACTTACCTCAAACTGCGCTTCATCAGGAAGTTCACCTAGACCTTCACCATCACCATCATCATCATAACAGTCACCATGGTGATGTAATCTACGATGCGGTTTAAACCTATGTGCAGCTGGAGGCGCTGTAGTTGTGGTTGTACATCTTTTATAGATATGACTTTAATTTTTTTTTACTATGTTCATTTGTTCATTTTCATTCAATTTCATAAAGTTGATTCATGTGATAAAATAAGAAGCAGAGATCTCGCAGATCGACTGATCATTTGTTTGTAAAATAAATGCTCATGTTTATAGAGAAGTTATTAATATGTAATTTATCCACTCCTCACTAACACTGTAGAACTGTAATGTGTTAACTCATTGAACTGTATCCTGATTTTTCCACTGTACATTTTACAGAAGTGATTTTTTTAATTTTCACATAAATACAAGAATTTTATATTTATGAATTTTTACAAAATAAAATACTGGATTTTTATTCTGAATTTCAGCTCTGTTAATTTTTAAAGTTCAGACAGTTTTATAAACTTAATTTCTCCTGCTCACATTTGTGACATCCAAATTTAAAATTCTTGCATTTGTTTCTATCGAGCTTGAAAGTTGATTCTTCACCCTGGGAATAGTAATTATGAGCTTTCAGCCACATCCCAGAGTCTTCATCAGCAGAGGGAGTTGTTTAGATTAGGTTATGACAACTGAGCAAACTTCATCCACTGATGAAGACCATGATGTGTAGTTGAAAAAAGTGATTATTTTCAATATATTAATTTCTTGATTAATTTTCTCGTCTATAAACAAAGGTTTTTTAAAGAAAAAATCAAAAAGAAAAAATTAAAAAGAATTCTCTACATACTGAAAAATTATATAACTATCCCGCATACCTACATACTTTGAGAAAACATAGATAATATATATATCAATACGTGCAGCTCGATCGGGAATGGTGTACTATGACTTTTCTTAGGGTTTTGAGTAACCATGGCAACATAAATGGATAGAATTCCCATTGAGAATGAATTGGTAAACGACCAAACCCATCCCTCTTTGGAGCTGTACTACTGCGTCATATTTCAACGTAGAAAAATGGTTGAAACCTTAAACGGGTCACAAGACTTGAGACTCTTTTGGGTTAAATCGGTATTTTGACAACTATTACGGTTTTCACAAAATCGCAGTTTACGTTTTGCGTCATTTTTAGACTGTTTCAGATTTTTTAATACGTGCACTCTAACTGCCATCCCTGAAAGTTTTCCTCAAAAAGAAATCTTACAAAATCTTTTAAATCTCACAATTCCCAACCTTCATTGACAATTTTTATACCAAAAATGTAGAGATTTTTGTCCTGTATCACCCAGTTTTGGTCTCATTCTGATGCCTTTTACGGTTTTTGAGGAAATCCCCCCCCAAAGTGCAGAGAGGGCGGTCCAAAGCTCCCATAGACGCCCATGTTAAACTGAGCTCTGAGGCTGTGACCTTCAACAGAGTTGAGGGGAGTTTATTTGCTTGTTAATTGTATATTAATCAGTTACTTGATTAACTGTTGCATCTCCATAAGCTCAAAATAAAAAGCCAGTATAGGTGGACTCTAAGTCAAAGCTCTTTTACCAAACATGACTTTATGATTACAACACAATAATGTGGTCAGCAGATATAACTGTTTATATATAATTGGAGGTTTCTGTATAAACAGATAATGAAGGAAAATACTGTAAAATGCAGCTGTAATAATATAAAATATGTCGTATACTGTTCATTAATAAAAACCGAAAATGCCTTTATATCTGCTCACATTACATCACTGTTACAAACAATCTGCCTTTTGTTTAGATAAGACAAGATAATGGGAGAGGATCATGAACACACACACACACACACACACATATACACACACTGACTGTACAGTAGGTGTGTGTATGTAAGCAGACACTTGCTCCCATAGCAACCAAGGCTATAAACAGTCACAATGTGTGTGTGTGTGTGTGATGTTAGGAAATCTCTGGGTCCTCTTGAGTAACACCAGTAAAGGCTGGAGGGACACAGGTAGAGAGGTAGACACACACCTTTGTGTTGGTGTGTGTGTGTGTAAACGTTTCCATAAACAGTTCAATGCGACCTTGAGCAAAGCACTGAAATATAAGAAGCAAAAAATGGAAAGTAAAAATTGTTCTTAAGTTACTTCCCTCTGCTTTTCCAGGTACTGAAGTCCAGACTGGATCCTAGACAAACTAAACCGCAGCCTGGTGATGATTTCTCTTTGCATCATACTTTATGAACACGATGTGTTTTGAGAATAATCAAGAGAAGCTTAGTGGTTTGATGCTTCACTGATCTGCGCTGGAATAATATTACACAATCTGCTGTTATAAGGTTGGGAGAGACAGTAAGAAGGATTAAAACATGTGGCAGGGAAACTCCAGGTGTAACAGCTGATGTCAAGGTGAGATAAACATTTAAAGCTGAGCCAGTTTCTTGATCATACAGTACATTAAAAGTCCCATTATGTATAAAATCTTTGTATATTGAACTAAACTGAGTATCTTTGGGTTTGGGCCAAAGAAAAGACATTTAAAGATGTCACCTGAAACTTCAGGAAACTGTGAAGGACATTTTTTTAGACATTTTATGATCAAAACATCTCAACGATCGGCTCCATGTGATCAGCAAACTGATCTCAATGCTATCGAAACATTTCATAATAGTGGTAATGGATGAAGTAAAACTGAGGTTTGTGCCTTTTACTTCCAGTTTTTTGTTGGTCAGAAAATGTCTAGACAGACGAAAAATGAATCTATTAATTAATGTCCAAGTCTAAACAACACTCCGTTTTACTTTGAAAAAAAGAGATGAATGAGGAATAAAAAGTAGTAGAAAGGGATGGAAATTGATTTTCAGGACATGTGAGGACGGTGTGAAACGTGTGTTCCTGTGACTCAGGCTGTTTCTCTGTAAACCTTCACCAAAGGAATAAAGTTTTAAAAAGCAGCGATGATTAACAGAGTTTCACCGTGACGCAACTCAGAACCACAAACCCTGACAAAACCTTTCAGTCTAGACATTATCCATCTGTTCCCTTCCCCTCTCCTCCCTCCTCTTCAGTCCTTCCCTCCCTTTTTATCCTGCTTCACCTTCCTCATCTCACGTCTTCCTCAGTCAGTCCGCAGTCTGTCCTCCTTCGTCTTTATCCTCTAATTTGCTGCCTGCATCTACAAAGTCATGTCTTGCAGGTTGACAGGTCTGTCCACCTTCCTCCTCCTCCTCCTCCTCAGAGTTCAGAGCTTCCACTTGACTCACGGTGAGTTCGATTACGCTTGTTTTAATCTGATCAGCTGGAATAATTGCACCTCTGTGATTATTTATTTGTTAGCGTGTTGTCTTCACGGCAGTTTTGCAGGAAACAAAAGACTGAGACAAAAGAAAAACACACCTTCGACCTGTCATCATAAATAATGCAACGCAGACTGAGAGATCACATGGCAGCACAGACGCCTTAATGCACGCAGACATACGACCACAGCACCTGCTGACCTCGGACAGCGTGAAGGAAACAGCTACAAGATTTTAATTAGGAATACAAAGGTTTTTTTAATAAGATACTGTGTCTTTAAGACAGTGAATCCATCAATATCCTATAGGGTGATTACAGTTTCATTATCAATTAATATATTAATTTTTTTTCTGGTTTATTAATTGCTTCGTCTGCAAAATGTCAAAAAGTAACGACATTTCTCACAATTGAGTTTTTTTTTTTTTTTTACCAATAATTATGATCAAAATTTTATAATTTTTAGGACATCATGTTCAAATAGCAGCTCTGTTTCTATCCACATTACATCACATCTATATCTAATACTATGCATATTTAATTATTATTATTTTTATTTCTTTATTATTATTAATTATTTATTTTTTACTGTTAAAAATCTAAACTTCTTATGTTGTGTTTTTGTTTTTTATTATTATTCTATTATCTATCTATCTATCTATCTATCTATCGTGACTTAGCAGATGTTAGCAGATGTTAGCAGATGTTAGCAGATGACTCCTGTTGTTAACTTTGTATCGGCCACTGATCCATGGTGATATTTCCCTCCATCAGCTCGGCCCCTGTCCAGTGTTTCAGACTTTGAGCCTCCAGAGATCGATGGTTCTGCTGTGGGCGACACCTGCAGGATTTTTCCTGTCCCCACGCCGGGCCCCCCGCCGGGCCCCACGCCGGGCCCCCCGACCACCACCACCACCACCACCACAACAACAGCCCCACCTCCACCCATCACCAGGAAGGTATCCATGCATCAGATTAGAAGTTGTTTTGTTTAAACTCATATATAGTGTTAGGTTGTCTACTTGATTTATTCTACTTTAATTGATTCAACTTTCCTTTTCATTGTGTTTTAAATGTCTTTTCTTTACTTAAAGCACTTGCCGCCAAAGAAACCAAAGACCAAAGACACTGGAGCACCAGTCAGGCCACGCCCAGCTCCAGCAGGACCAATCGCTAACAACCACCCCAACCCTGCAGCCCGCCTCCTCCACTACCTCCTGACCAATAGCAGAGGACGTGCAGCCGGTTCTCTCCCAGGATTCAACAGGTTTATGTCTCAGCCAATAGGAGGGCTGTCATCAGAAAGCGACGAAGTACTGGCAAAGTTGCCAAAGAGAACAGTCGTGAACCGGTGGAACGTAGGTTCGTTTTCCTCAGACTCTAGTGACGAGTCTTAAAATGACATCATCAATTTTTGTATTTTTTTGTTTTTATGCAAAACTGAGAGATTAATGGAAAAGTTAAACAGTTTTGTTAATGTTGTAGCTGCATCACTGTTTTAATATCAGTAAATATTTAGTATGTTGTAGATATTAATTATTGTGCTGTAAAAAGGAAACTTTACCAACGCAAACAATCTTCTTTTTAATGTATTTACATATGAACGACCTGTTTACTGGGTTCAAATTTGTAATATAATAAAACAAAAACTATTATTTAACTGCCGTTATTAAAATTTTCACACATTATCCATCTGTTGTTTGACTAAAGATTCTCCTGTATCAATAAACCAGGTGGAAATGGAACAGCCGGTTCTTCATATTAGCGAAATGTAGCCACCGCTAACGCTAAATGAATGAACGGGATAAGGACGAATGTAATGCATCTTTTTATTTAGGCGAGGTCAGCACTGTTGATGTTGATGTTTACAGCGATGAGTCCAAATGAAGGAATCTGTGTTCAGAGAGTCGTGTTAGGACGTGTGTTTTGGTGTGTGTGTGTGTGGCGTCTGTCAGTACTGTTGTGTCCGAGCTGCCGTGGTTCTGATGGCGATACGGAGGGAACTGGCTGTTTGTCTTTCCTCTGATCCTTGGTGACGCCTTTGTTGTGTTTGCCTGGGAAAACATGTATTTGGTGTTTCAACAGTTAGGGTCAATAGATAAATAATTTGTACGGCGTTACAACTCAGGAATATATACATCCACTTATATGTTGACCACAAAAGAAGATCCACAACAGTCGCACTCATATTCCATTAATTTGTCATTATTTTTCTCATGTTGTAACATGTTTTTAATTCATAAATAAGAATTGTTTGATAACAATGTGTTTAATTGGTGGCGCTTTCATGCATATTTCTGATTGTGGGAAAGTTTAGTTTGATGTAAAGACCCAGCAAAGCTGAAACTTTTTCTGCAGAGTGAGGTGTTGACACACTATCAATCAACACCTGTCAAACCTTAAAAAAACCTGGATTGGAACCGTAGTTAGCCTAAAGGGGGCGCTAATGTTAAAAGTGGAAACTAAGATGTGTGTTTGTGTTTTTGTGCATACCATCTCTTCCTCTGAGCTCTGGTAGCACCGAGCTTCTTAGATCTGGGAAATGGATGTCTGATTTCCTTTTGGCCACGGCAACGCCACCGCTGTTACCAAGGTTACAGCGATCAGACAGGAATGAGCGCTCGCTGATCAGACTCTTATCTGACACCTGAAAGGAGAGTTTAGAGAGAACACTTTAAATTCTAACTCTGTTGTACACAAGAAAAACATGCATGCTGTTACCTGTGCTGTTATCGATGCTGTAATGTGGCTCGACAGAGACTGTTGGGCCAGTCGACTATAGACGCCACCGTGATGCCTTGGCTTGTCTATACACCTGTAATACACACACAGAGCGTCCTACCACGTGTCAAAACACACATTAGTTGATAATCAAGGATGAAACAGGCTTCACACAGGTACGACAACTTTAGGCAGAGTTCAGGAACATTTTTTGTGACTACTGGTTCGGACCGAAAATATAGAAGCTACTAAACAATTAATGAGTTAATGTGCATGTTAGAATTTCACTGGACAATTAAAATCCACACTAGGAGTGACAACAACAGTTCAGGACAAACACCAGCTAGTGCTAGCTTAGTTTTTGACTAGGCTTCTTGCATCAAAGCAAAGTGGTTAATCAGTACTGCTTCATTAATCAGATGCTAGCTAGCTTGTGTGGTTGTACTTTATCGTTGGGGTCTTTGGGGCGAGGTTTGATATTGTCTCAGGGCCAAGTCATTTTAGTAGCTGAATTGTGGGAACTTTAGTACCTAAGGCTGTGGCTCCCAGGATGGAAACCGGCCCCGAGGGTATGATGATCACTGGCGGCTGGGCTGTTGGCATTGACGACAGAGAAGGTGGGGATAAGGGTTGCTGAGGAAGGAGGGAGGAGGAGAGGAGTGGAGGAGGGAGGAGGAGGTGGAGGAGGCGGAGAGGAATGGGGTACACTGAAATCAGACTCATTAAGGTCTGTGGTATCAGTGCTGTGTAGGACGAAGCTTCTCTTTGAAGCTCTGTGGTCTGGAGTTGTGTCATTCCTTTCTGGCTTACTATTTGTCTTCCTTGTCTCTGTAAGAAATTTAGTTTTCTGAGTCCTTGTGGACAGTGTTGTGGTGGACATTCTGTAGTTGCTAAAAGACCCAACCTTTGCTTGAGATTGTCCAATAAAAGATCTGGAGTGAGTGTGTTTCAAGGATTCAACTTCACTGCTGTCGTTCTTTATTTTAGGGCTTGAGCTTCCAGAAACCTTTGAGGATTGATTTACTAAAGTCTTGGTTCTTGCACTGGTGGACAGGGAAAGTGCTAAATCCTCTCTGTTCTCTTTATCTGAGACTTTGAGGGTGTTGGTTTTAGGGATTTCACTCAGTATGGAGGCTGATGTTGGTCTGGATTCTGGACTGATCTTAAGTTGGAGAGTTGTCTGCTGATGGACACTGGAGGGCTCTGAGGATTCGGGATCCTCTTTGTGATTTTTTCCAGAAGCATGGGATACTGGTATGTGCTTTCCTGCTGCTTTGGTTGCTGGTCTTAGCTTCAAGTTTCCGTGATCCTCCTTAATAACCTCATATGAAGTATTAAAACTATCCTGCTGAGTTTTGGTTTTGATTGATACTTCTGTAAGTTCCCTGTCTTTCTGAAAGTCCTTTGAAGGTTTGTTGGATAAACATGTGATGTCATTTGTGGGTTTAGCAATTGAAGTCAGGACAGTTTTGGACAACTTTGGATTTGATACTCCTTTGGGCAGTGTTGTAGTGCTGTGTGCAGGACTGGTGTCGATAAAAACTTTGAAGGACTGCGTTGAAAGATCTGAAATCCGAGTCTTTGATGGGTTGATGGACAAAGACATGTTGGTTTTGGTCATTTCTGAGTCAGAGTTTGAGGTAGCCTTTGACAGCTTGGGGTTTGACGTCAAAACTTTTGAACATTCAGACATCTGTCTTTGCTCTGGGTCTCGTGCCTGATGCTCCGAAGTAGTGGTCATCTTGCATAGCTTGGTAACAGAAGGGATAATTAGGGTAGTGTGGTCATTGCTTGATGGCTGACACGCTTGCAATGCCAAGCTTGAGTCTGTTCGATTGACCTTTGATTCCAACAAGGCTTTTGAAGATGAACTCATATTTGGATGGTCAGTGGTTGCGCTTTTAGACATTTTGGGCACTTCCTTTTTTGCATTGTTCCAGCTTTTCCCATACTCCTGATTTAGCATCGATTTAGAAGATCCACAGATGTCCATCACATTTTTCTCAGTCCTACTTGACACAGTTGTGTCTGAGCCACTAGAATGCAAACTACTGGAATCTATATCTTTTGTCTTCTTTGTACTTTTTAAATGGTCTTCCCTTGGTTCTACAGAAGCAACTTTCCCATGTTTAGGTTTAGCTACCACTGTGTTATCGTTCTTCAGACCCGTTATGGTCCTTGTACCTTCTGACGAATTAGAAGAAAGGGTTTTACCTGATTTAGAAATCTCAAGTTCCTTCATTAACCCTGCACCAGTGGCTTTTCCTGTTTCACTTTTCATGGCCACTGAAGCCCTTACTACATTATTGACTACCTTAGCACCTAATGTCTTGGACTGTTTGGTGGACATCAAAGGTTCAGAGATGTTCCGAATAGTTTTAGAAAGCTTCGAAGGTTGTTTTCCTTTTGTTTTCTCCGTCTTCTCTTCTTCCTTCTTGTCTTTCTTCTCCTTTTCCTTGTTAACTTTCTCATCCAGATCTTCCAGCTGTTTCTTTTCTTTGCCTCTTTGGTTTCTCTCATTTCCTTCATCCTTTTCTCGTCTTGGGGTTTTGGTTATTTTGGGAAGGATAGAGTTTTCCCTGATGTCCTTTTGGATCTTGGCATTCAGCTCATTTAAAAACCTGTATAGATACATAGATAACATAGATGCAGCAGTTTAGTAAATTGCTTACGGAGGCTACCCAACAGTCAAAGGGTTGATTCATGCTATCCGCTTGTTGTCCAAGGGGAGAGTTAGCAGACTATGAAATGTTGCTAAATACTCTCTTAAACCTTAACAGAGTATTCGATTAGGTTAGTTGCTCTGTAAAAATAATCTGTTCATGACAATTGTTGAATTGTCTGTTAAACTACAAACACAAAGATACCTGATGTGGAAAGAGTCCTGTGTGAACAGAGGATGTTCTAGCAGTTCTGAACACTGAGCCCGTCTTTCTGGGTCCATCTGGAGACAGCTCTGAAAGCGATGACAGAAAGGTGTTACCGATTCTGATATGTCTTACTTCAGATCTAAAAATGACTAAACATAATGAACAAATTCATAGCTTGCAATACATCTCTTGGCTTTTAATCAACAGAGCTTTTAAGTTCCTGTATTCCATCGCTCTTACTGTATTTAAAACCTAGCAGGTCATGAACAGAGCTAAGCTACATACTAGCAGCTGGTAAACTGTATTTGTATTTGAAGACGACGTGGCTCATAACGTTTATTATTCATTCAGTGTTTCCTCTCCTCTCTGTTCCGGTACCCTTTACCACTCGGAGTGGGAGAATGATAGAATTTAATACGCCATCATCCTGTAATTACACTGTCTGCCACCAGAGGCTGCTGTTGCCTTTGCCACTAAGCAAAAGTTACACAGTCTTACTCTCAGTCAATTAACTATATAAACTAAATTGTACCTGTGCCAAGTCTATGGCAGTGGATGTGATTGTAGGGAAGCGCTGCCGCAGTGGGACTTGGCCGTAACATTCTGGCAACCTGACTCCAGAAAAGACGGGATTCCTGTAGAACAACTCCTGGTGATGAGCAGTCAGGTTACCTGTTATGGAAAAAAAGGAGAACTTAATGGTGTTGAGTGGGTTTGTAAAGGAGATTTAGCATATAGGACTATTTTTGCTTACCAAAGCACCTGACGATGTGGTAGATTTGGTCGAGGTCAGAGTCTCCGGGAAACAGAGGTTGACCTGTTAACATCTCTAATAATAGACAACCTACAGCCCACACATCCACTGGTCTACACACACACACACACACACACACACACACGCACACACACACACACACACACCTGTTAACATTTTTATCAACAGACAACGTAGAGCTAACATCCACAGGGCTACACGTAAACACTTACTTTCCGTATTTAATGTCTCCCACCAGCAGTTCTGGGGCTCTGTACCAGCGAGTGGCTACGTAGTCGGTGTAGACGCCGCCCTCAGCAGGCGACGCCATGGTGCGGGCGAATCCGAAATCGCACAGCTTGACCACGCCCTCCTGAGAGATGAGGATGTTCTCTGGTTTAATGTCACGGTGGATGATCTGTGTGGGAAAGAGACGAAGAACGAGCTAAAGTCTGTAATCCTTCATCTGCTAGCCATATTTGAAGACCTGGAGAGGAAGACCTAAAAGTCTGGTGAGGTGTTTGGACGAATGCTTCATTGCGTGTCCTCACATTTTGCTGGTGGCAGAAGGCTGCAGCCCTCAGGATCTGGTACAGATACTGGCGGCTGGCGTTCAGGTTGAGTCCACTTGGGTTTAGCTCCAAATCATCCAGGAGTGTCCGCTCCACAAACTCAAACACCAGATACCAGCGGCGACGGCGCTTCCACACTTCCAGAAGGTTCACCAGGTTGCCGTGACGCAGTTGCTTTATGGGCGAGAGAGACGAGAGCGGAGAAATAAGCATTTGTGAATTCAAAGCTGGACCTGGTTACTCTGACTGTATGTCTCATGTTTTATTAAAGCATTTTTAACTTGACGCAAATTCACCTACAACCTTGTATGAACAATGAAGCTAATTTTAGCTCGCAGCAGCTGATTTGTCTTCTTCTAAATGTAAGAATAGCGCTCTGAGTTGTTTTGGTTGTGTTTGTCTTGTGATTGACAGGCTGCTTTTGTGTTTTCCTTCACTCAGGTTTCAGTCTCATTCAGACTTGATTGACTGATTGACTGATTGGCTGACTGACTGACTGGTTGGGTGATGGACTGACTGACAGGTTTACCCTGAGCAGCTTGATCTCCCTCTGGGCGATCTTCTTCACCATCTTGTCATCGTCGGAGTCCATGAACTTCTTGATGGCAACGAGGCGGCCGGAGTCTCGATGACGGCACTTCAGCACGGTGCCGTAACTGCCCTCCCCGACCAGACCCAGAGACTCATAACGCTCCATTACAGGCTGTTACCTGGAGGGTGTAGAAACAGTTAAGACCAACTGATTCTAAATATATTAACAAAACCATTAAAGAATTAATTAATATTAATGTGTAAACAGTGCTGTAAATACTGCTGTAGCTGGACAGTTATCTCCCATCACATGTGTTGTGGCAGCTAAACATACAATGACATCCCTTTAAACTCACAGTGATATGGACCATTAAAATCACTGTGGTGAAATATCACAAATGTGACAGAAACACTACAGAACATAAACAACAACCTGCTGAGTTCATGTCCGCTGAAATGTACAGTAAAGGTCAGTTTCTAAACACACGCACACACACACACACACACACACACACACACACACACACACACACATACACACTAACCTTAAAGGGGAATTCCTTTTGAAGCTTTAATCGGTGCCGTGAGCTTCCGTTATCAACGTAAACACTGGAGTAACGTTTTGTGTGTGTGGACAGTCACCGGAGAAGACAACTTCACTCTGTGTCTCGGTATGTGCGTGTGTGAGTCCGTGTGTGTCCCTGCAACTGCCTGCTGCCACCGACAACGTTACCATAGTAACGCCCCCCGCCATGCTCCACACAGGGAGATCGAACCATCCGCGGATAGAACGTTACGTCAGCGAAATTAAATTTAAAAAAAAGAACGTTACGTCAGCGAAATTAAATTTTAAAAAGTTACGGCGAAATTAAAGGAGAAAAAAAAAGAAAAAAAGACGAACGTTACGTCAGCGAAATTAGATAAAAAGACCGTTACGTCCGCAATGAATAAATAAAAATAAAAAAGACCGCAATTAATAAATGACCGTTACGTCAGCATAAAAAAAATGAGCACAGCGTTTTTTGGATAAAAGAATGCAAATTATTTGTAATCTCGTTTGCTCTGGAAATATGCTGTCAACATGCTGATGACTCATTTAATAACTGTCAAATGAGACAGTGAACTGTCACTGTCTCTGTCTCTGTGTACAGAAAGAAAGACTAATCGTTCTAATGGTGCAGTTTCAGTCTAAAAATCATTCATTAAAATGACTAATTACTTGATAAGCGACACATTTCTAGTGAACAGCAAGTCAACAACATATCTGTGGGTCTCCTGTTCAACTTTTTCATTCACTTGCTTTCACGTGACACTGACAGAAGCTCTCTACCATCACCTACTGTCGGTTTTAGAGCACTACACAATGCTGTAATTTCCCCTCCCTTCTGCAGATGTGTATAAGAGACAGTCCCTCTGGTGATATCATTAACCACTTCCAAGTTGGAGCGGTTTTCAAAC
Organism: Seriola lalandi dorsalis; assembly: GCF_002814215.2. Classification (NCBI taxonomy): domain Eukaryota; kingdom Metazoa; phylum Chordata; class Actinopteri; order Carangiformes; family Carangidae; genus Seriola; species Seriola lalandi. The sequence continues at coordinate 237,603 of NW_019525465.1, forward strand.
GGAGTCCGACCCTCTGAGTAGATCTCCCACATCACCACACCTGCACATGGACACACTCGGCCTCAGTACTGTAGTAAAACCTTCTAAAATACTACGACCACTACTGCTTGTACTACTACGACTACTTTATATTTTGGCTAGGAACATATGAAAATTGTTATTCTTAACTTCCTGTAAAAAGGAGGCGGCAGGTTTTCTTGATTGTTTTGATGCATGGTTAGTAAGTTAAATGGTAGATGTCTTGCAAACCATGTTTTCTTTGGGATTGTTGTGTGAAAATAAAAGAGAACTGGAAGGGTCAAGTGAATGCATCACCTCCGTAAAGTTGAGTTTCAGAGGTATTTTGTCACACCTGAATCTCCAGTATTCCAGACATGTATTGATTCAGGATTCATTCGACATTGGAAATTTCAGCTTTAAATTACTGATTTTGGCTGAAGCTGCTTCACATCTAAAAAAAAGTTAAAACTGGTCCAATCCAATCAATACTCTTACTATGAGAACTGCCTGTACTAGTATCTCAGCACTAAGGTCTGTCAGAGGTTCCTCACCGAAGGACCAGACGTCAGACTTGCTGCTGTATTTACTGTAGTGGAGAACCTCAGGAGGAGACCACTTCACAGGGAACTTGGCACCGCTGGAGCTGGTGTACTGGTTGTCTAGAACGTACCTGCAACCAACAACGTAGAGTCAAAACATACACCTGTAGAACCGCTGATACAGTAAAACTGACAAAACATAGTTTCTAGCCATGCTAGCCGTTTCCCCCTGTTTGCAGTCTTTGTGCTAAGCTAAGCTAACCAGCTGCTGGCTCTGGCTTCATATTTACCGTACAGACTAATAAGAGATCTAATAAGCATGTTTCCCAAAATGCTGAATATTCCTTTAAAACTTTAAAAAATGGCAGCCATACCTGGTCATCCCAAAGTCGCTGACCTTCACCACGTTGTGCTCGTTAACCAGACAGTTCCTGGCCGCCTGGATGAGAAAAGAAATAACCAGAAACTTATGACAAAAAGCTTTATACTTTTATTCTGCTTCATTTGAGAGGGAAATATTGTACTTCCTGTATCTTACAAAGTGAGAACAGTAACTACAGACACATGAAGCTGAATTAGTAGTTTGATGTCTCTAAGTTGTAAAAACTTTTTACAGCTTTTTAAGGATATTAATAAATAATTGTCACAGACCTTAAATAAAACCTTCAGCTCCATCAGAATGAATGAACTAGTTTAAAACATAAATCTAAATATATTGGGTATCAACCAGACAGTTTACTGCCACTTATCTGGGTCCAGCTCATTCTAATTAATAAATTATTTTACTAAGAATTATTCTTGTTGTATTGTTGTTCAAATATCTTTCAATTTAATTTAGTGAAACCTGCAAAAACCCTGATATAAAATTGTTAAAATTTGCTCCAACTTTACCAACAGCAGGACGCGATTTGTAAATAATCGGCTACTGAAACCACCAGTAGAAACACCAGACAGTTGAATCCCTCTTCCCAGTATCACTTGTGTTTTACAGTCACTAGTTTCATTATTAAAATGCACAACAAACCGCAGACACACACACACAATGACTCACCAGGTCTCTGTGGATAAAACTATGAGACTCCAGGTACTCCATCCCCTCGCAGACGTCCTGGCACATGGACAGAAGCCACGCCTCCTTCACACCTCCACCCTTCTGCCGCAGGAAGTTCAGCAGGCAGCCGTTCTCCATGAACTCGGCCACGATCAGCAGGGGGCGCTGTTTCAAGCAGACTCCATACAGCTGCACCAGTTTAGGGTGGCACAGTCTCCTGGGAGAGGCAGCAAACACAGACTTTCACTTCAATGTTTTGACAAGAGGGAAGTTTTTCAGAATTAATCGAAGGTGTAGCTTTTCTTTTAAAGCTCCCTTAGTCTTCTCCTTCCTTACATCATGACCTTGGCCTCCTCGATGAAGTCCTCCTCGTACATGGCTCCCTCTCTGATGGCCTTGATGGCCACTCTGTGCTGAGACCTCCACTTGCCGAGCCTCACCAGACCGAACTGCCCGCTGCCCAGCTCCTTCATGAAGGTCAGCTCGCTGGGGTTGAGCTCCCACTTTTCTGGAAGGACGGAAAGAGAGAGAGAGAGAGAGAAAGAAGAGGGGCAGGATAATGGATGAAAAAAAAGAATGAGAGATATAGTGGAAACAGAAGAAAGAGAATCACAAATTACACAAAACTGTATGAAATTGTTTTTGTACACCAGTCGATCAGACTGTAAGAGATAAAGATTTAACTATCCTAAAAGTTCTCAATATTTTGGGGAAAGAGCCACAAAGTCTGAGATATAAAGTACGGTATCGTCTGCATATAAAGACACTTTATACTTATTTCCAGCTTTTATCTCTCCCTCAAACTTTAGTATGAAACTTAACGTCAAGGACTTTTAATCGCAAATATTTACCTGAGCTGAATCCTGATGTAGCAGGTACACACCTTCCCATTGGCCCCACTGCATATCGCAACCTCGTCACAAGACCTATACACGGACACACACATAACACACCATATCAAATGAAGCATTACTAAATCGTTTGCACTGTTGTTTCATTAACACGCATAAAAGTGTACGTACCTGCCGCGTTGTGTTCATGGTAGTGTATGACATCCGGTATGGAGTTGAAGGTGTGTTTTTCAGCCAAGAAGAATTGTCCGGTGTCGCTGAGTTTGATCTGGTAATGCCTAATATCTCCGCTAGTGCTGCACGTACACAAGCAAAGGAAAAGTTCATCAGTTTGCAGGTGAAGACTTATTGTACATATTCATTTTGTCTAGGATTTTAACCTTCAGTTTAGAAGCTGTGATGTCAATCACCTTAACGTCTTGGTGTAAACGGAGACGGTGTAGACTCCCTTCTCGCTGGACTCCCGCACCACAAACCCACCCTCTTTGTCCTGGAAAACAACCAGAAACACCATCGTTTTACCCAGAAGACACTAGGATAAACATTAGATTAGATCTCAGAGAATCTATGTGCTATTATTTTTTTTTAAATTTAGATTTTTTTTTTATTCTATAAAATGATTAAAAATGCCCGTCACAAGTTTCCACAGCCCAAGGTGACGTCTTACATTGATTACTTTACAAGATTTTCAGTTTATTATTGAAGAAGACAAAGAAAAGAAGTGAATTGTCACATTTCAGAAGCTGCAAATTTGCAATGTTTTATATTTTGGCTTGAAAAAAGACTGAAACGATGAATCAAATCTCAGATATTTGCTGATTATATTATTTTTGTGTCGATGAACTAATCGCTTCAGCTCTACTCACAGTAAATATAAAGAGGTGTGAACCACTGCACTACACGTAGGTATAAAGAGAAACATGAACAGACAGATGTTGAACCAGGTAGACGGACAGGTAGATACCTCCTGTCTCAGCAGCTGCTCAGCTTCTGACCTGGTGATGTTCTTACAGTACCACCTCCAGGAAGGAAAACAAAAACACTCAGTTAATGGTTCAATTATTGCCTTTTGATCAGAGCTACTACAACAACAACAACAACAACAACAACTTATAGCTCACAGCTCAAAGTAGCGACACAGAAAACAACACGTTGAAACTCTGATGTCCCAGTTTTCCACAAATATCACGTAAAGTTGAGGAATATGACTTGTGATATAAAACTCACGAGTTTGCCTCGATTCTGTTTTTCTCTGTCACGTAGTTACTGGGGATGAAGCCTTTGTTCCTGATGGAAACACAGCGGAAAGAAAACATCAATAATCTGCCTGATGAACATTCACAGACTCAGCTGGGATTATTTGTTTACACTGTACTGTTAAAATAAATTTCTATTTCAAAATGCCAGTTTCAGTTTCAGTGTAAACATGCTGATATTTTATATATGGAATAACATTGTTTTTTGTAATCATGGAATAATTATTTAATGATCACAAAAATATCCAGACTCATGCTCCTGTTCAGCTCTTCATGAGACCAACCTCTTCATCACACATATTATTGTACAATAATATAAGATCACATCATTATAATTTGATTCCTACGAATGTCAGTCAACAGTTATATTGCAGAATAATCCTGACCCGTGTTTGTCCTGCGCTCGCCACCACAGCTGGTCCTGTTTGTGCAGGATGACGTACTCCTCCCCCTGCGGACACAACACACTGCATCACACTGCATCACACTGCAAACAGCTGCAAACAGCTGCAAACAGCTGCAAACAGCTGCATCACACTGCAAACAGCTGCAAACAGCTGCAAACAGCTGCTTTTGGAAAATCTTTGTTTATGCACCTAAACAACAGGATATTCTGTGTATTCATTTGTGGTGTATGACAGTTTTACTCTATTGATGTTGTTTGTATTTATTGTTGTAACAGTGTTTTTTATGCTTGGAAACCAGATTTTAATCAGAGACTTTGATCTGATTAAATGAAGAAAACTTAAGTGAAAAAAATAATAAATAAAGCAGAAAATGCTCATATTTGAGAAGCTGGAAACATGTTTGATAATCCTTTAAACTTTAATTGATTTCTAATAAGTCTCCATAAGTGTTTATAAGTCATAATTAATGGCTTTATTAATAATTAAATTGTTTAATGAGTCTTAACTCATCAGTTATAAGACGACAATGGCAGGTGTTAATCCTCTCTGTTTGTTAATGATTTAAAAATGACAAATGTCTGTAATTATCAAGGTTGTAAATATCAAAGTCCAACCAGCCAAAGGCATTTTAACAACCTGGCAACTGAAAAGTTTTAATATAACTCATCAATAAAACATTATCATGTGATTTATGAACCATTAGTCAGAACATCAGATTTAATATGTGTGTGTGTGTGTGTGTGTGTGTGTGT
>NW_019525465.1:243506-248265 GCF_002814215.2 Seriola lalandi dorsalis
GTCCAAATGAAGCTTCATGCAGAAAAAAGCTGTCAGGTTTATTTTTAAAGGGGCGGGGGCACAGAGAGTTACACCTCCACCTTATGTAAAGTAATACACGGAGCCGTTACCTGGTCTGAACTGCACAGCAGCAGCAGCAGAAGACTGAGTGGATGGAGTGATCTGGAAGAAGAAGAGTTGTGTTACTGTCATCAGACTGAGGCTTCACTGATTCACTGTTAACCCTGATATTGTGATTTATATATAAACACATATATATTGTGTTACATGTGAAATGTTCTCTAGATACAGTCCTTAACAAACATGAATACACACTTATATCTGCTTACATCACACTGTGTTATAAACCATGTATTAACTGTTTGTATACAGTGTTACCATGACATTTAATAACCCTCTCTTTTTCTGTGTCATTTAAACTATGAAAAATAAACAGTTGTGTTTGAAACAGTTTGATCCCTCACATCTGTTTTAGTTTGACTTTCTCTGTGTGTGTCGTTGTGGTTTTGAGTAGGAGGTCTTTGTCAGGAAGTATAGTTTCCTTTTCTATAGAACTAACACACTCTTTAAGTGTGTGTGTGTGTGTGTGTGTGTGTGTGTGTGTGTGTGTGTGTGGGTGTACAGTCAGGTGTTTGGGCGAGTGTGGGTCATTTCTCAGCATTAGTGTGTGTGTCTGTGTTCGCAGCATATCTTCCTGTGGTGTTTACAGGCTGTTCAGACTGAAACTTATGTGAGTCTGCGGACACAACACAGACACATATGCACGCATCTGAAAACCGATGGCAGTCATGTGATCTGAAAGTGGCTGTCAAATTAAAAGCAGGCCCCAGAATTAGCATCCATGCAGCCGAGGCTCAGAGTGGAAGCCGTGAGGAGCAATGAACTGGTGGTTTGTGGTGAACCGACATCCCATTAACACACACGCTGATGTTTGTGTCGGCCCAATTTCAAGCTCCCTAAATTTGGGTTTGGGTTTTGGATGAATGAGAAAATAATTCTTCTATAAGCTTTTCGTCATCAGACAGTGACGAAGTACAGAGATATTCAGGGGGAAATACCACAACATTTACCTGACAGCTGGAGTTTGTGGTAACCTTCCAGATGTTGCAGGTTATTTTTCATATCTCCCTCCTATCACGTCATCTTAGGCTCAAACTGACTCCTTCAAGTTTTATTTTCTTACAAAAAAAGTGAAAACTCTGCAAGTTTTTTAGGATCATTTCAACTTGTTTTCTCATTGAGAGTAAATTTAAATCAAAAACAGGTTGGAATATTCTCACTGGACTGGAAAATAAGGTTTTTGGGAACCTGTTACAGACTGAAATATTAAGGTTTTTGCAGCTCAAACTGCTTGTAATCTAGTTGTAAACAGCAGTTGCAACAAAATATTCTGTTTACGTATCAGTAATAATGATCCTATGATATGTATAAGACTACGAAAGAGGCCATTTGTTTTTACTTTTCATACTTTGAATACATTTTACTGATAACACTTTCACTAAAGTAGGATTTTAAATGCGGTTTTATTTTGTAGTAGGTGATTTAAATCTAATTTTTCTAACCCTGTACATACAATATCATTGATGCTCTGATAATTTACAACAAAGTCAGTGTCCTTTCTCCAGATCCCTCAGTCTCACTATACATTTTGTTATTCAAAGCTCTGAGGCCAGATGTGTAGCGTAAGGTCAGACTGACTTTAGCAGAATGTGAAAAAACATCTGGAAGAAACAATGCCATTAAACACATCTGTTTAAGCACAACCTCCTGGTAGCTTTTGGGGGATGTAAACAGGAAGCATAACGTTGCCATGAGCCACACACCTGAGCCCTGTTTTTTTTTTTGCCCTTTTTTGCTTAAATTTTTTCTAATTGGCGCCATTAAAAAATATGCTGAATTAGTTATTACGAGTTCCTATTTGCATTGCACCCACGGATGTATAAACAACTATCACTGGATTACTGTGATACTGAAGAAAACCTAAAAATGTGATGATTCTGAACCAAGTTCCACAGTCGTAAGAAGCATCTTTTTCCTATGATTTCTAACAGATGTAAGTCTTTCTTAATCAGAGAATCAGATCCTCAGACAGTTTAATTGTACCTAATGTAAAAATGTGTGTTTCATGTCTGTGTGTTCAGATTTAACTGAGTTATGACTCCAATAAGCATGCTAACATACTAAACAAAGATGGTTACCGTGGTAAACATCATGTGCTTGTTGCCATGCTAGCGTTAGCATATAGCAACTGACTGACTTTACTGATCCCAAAAGCTAATGACATTCCCATCAGCCTCTTCTGTGCTTTGTGTTTAGCGCTAATTAGCAAATGTTAGCATGCTAACACAGTAAACAAAGATGGTTAACGTGGTAAACATCATGTGCTTGTTGCCATGCTACCATTAGCATATAGCGACTGACTGACTACTGATCCCAAAAGCTAATGACATTCCCATCAGCCTCTTCTGTGCTTTGTGTTTAGCGCTAATTAGCAAATGTTAGCATGCTAACACAGTAAACAAAGATTGGTTAATGTGGTAAACATCATGTGCTTGTTGCCATGCTAGCTTTAGCATGTAGCTCAAACCACCACTAAGCCTAAGTACAGCCTGACAGAGCTGCTAACATGACTTCAGACTCTTAGTCTGGTTCAAAGATCAGGGATTAATTTTTAAGAAAAACAGACTGTTAGCTGCTACATGATACATGGGCACAAACTGCGGCTCTACTCCAAACCATTTTGGAAAATGCCTGTTTAAATTAATCTGATGTAAAAGACCCTTGTCACATTAAACTTTAGACCTCTGTCTGGATAACCTGCCCTTTCTACTAGTGTGGGAAACAAAACTGAAACTTCACTTTAGCTGCTAAACGTTAAATAAGTCTTCGGCAGATCAGAGGTGCGACTTTACAGGCAGGTGTGTCCCCGTTTCAGTCTCCGTTCTTACATCAGATCAACAACATTAAAATCACATTAAATGAGTAACAAGGCTGCAGGTGCTTGTTTTGCTGACACGACATCTCAAACTCAAACTGTCACTTTTCGTTCTCCTGTTCGTCTTATTCACCTGGTGTTCACGGTTCTAGACGCAAACACAAATGTGCTAAAGGACATTTTAGCTCCAGATTTAGTTGCTGAGTTCAGGTTCAAATATTTAATGACAATTCTGTTGAAGATTTTTATATCTTTGGAGTTAAATATAGTTTTCTGAGGATCTGAGCCAACTACTGTTTCCTTTGTTTTCTTCTATATTTCTCTTTTGATAAACATAAACTGCACATACATTAACATTTTAATAGACTGGGGTTAATGTTACTGAGCTTATTTTCACTGTACATCTTTTAATGTGACACACTGAAGTCGGAGAAGTTTTTCATGTTCATGTTTCCTCATATTTTTCAGTCATACTTTCGACTCACTTGCTAAAAGTGTCGGTAGCATTGATTTGATCTGTTGATTTGTTTGCTGTATCCTGCTGTTGTTTTCTTCTCCGACTGAACGTCAACAAAGTTTCATGTCGTGAGTTTGAGCCCCTACTGTAACATACAGTCAGAGTTTAATATGAAGAGAGGTGCAGGTACTTACTTGAGTGAATCATGATCGACTGTCTTTGTGTCTGCTTTTTCTTTATCGTCTCCCTCCTCCTCCTCCTCCTCTTCTTCTTCTTCTTCTATTATCTCTTCTTCAGCTCCAGCTCCTTTTCTTCTTCAGTTGGAGTTTTTGAGGTCAGCGTCGACTTCTTTGCAACCAGTCGCATCGATGGGGCTGATATGATGCCACAGGTGAGAAACCTTGAAGTAGCTGAGCAGCAGAGATGGAGGGGGAGAGAGACAAAGAGAGAGAGAGAGAGAGAGAGAGAGAGAGGCAGGTGGGTGGAGGAAGTAAAGAAGAGTGAAGACTAGAAGACAAAGGAAAGAGATAAAGAAACACGAGAGCAGGAGGGAGAGGAAGTCGTTTGTATTGGGGCTGTTATCGTGTGATTTGGCCTCATGGATAAAGTTTTAAACATTAGACATGAAAGCGAATCTTTAAAACGTACAGTGTTTATAGAGAGAGAGCGTGTGGGAGAGAGACAAAGACAAAGAGATAGAGAGGAAATGAAAGAATGACGTGAGTGAAACCACAATGCATCCGTCGCTGTGAATAACTCCAGGAAGAACACAGACGTGTAAAACTCCTCCTCCTTTATGATCATTAATAAGATGCTGAACCAAAATCTGACCTTTCTTCTATTTTTTTAAATCGCTTGTTACGTCCCAACGTTAATGACTGAACAAAAAAACTAAAATAATCATTTTTTTCTTATTTTTGAAAATTGAAATTTACACTAAAAGTCTACAGTTATTCTAGCAGCTCTTTAATCTAATGCTTTGAGCTAAACGCTAACATCAGAATGCTAACATGCTCTTGATAATAATGCTAATATGATTATGGTTAGCAGGTACAATGTTCAATGTTGGGTTCGGCTACATGCTAATGGTAGCATGGCTATAGTTAGCACGTACAATGTTCAATGTTTAATCTTGGTTTGAGCTTAATGCTAATGCTAGCATGGTGACAAGCACATGGTGTTTACCGTGTTCACTATCTAAGTTTAGCGTGTTGTTGTTAAAAATGTGTTTCTTTTAAGATCTACTGGATGTCACAACATATTCAAATCCACATGAGGGACATATTAATGTGTTTGGTGACCAATAAACAAATCTTGTTCAACTTGCCACCACTGCTAATTCTGCTATTAGTGCTAATGCTGCTGCC
>NW_019525465.1:251996-264977 GCF_002814215.2 Seriola lalandi dorsalis
GGGGGAATTAGCTAGCCTAGTTCTGTCTGGAAGTCGCAGCTTCCTGCAAAGAAATTACCCACAAAAAAAACAATAAATTAGCATTTTTACATTTCTGTTTTTGCATAGACTAAACAAACAATAAATAATGTGTTAATTAATTAGCGTTAGAGGTGCTGATAGGTATATTTGTGAATTTTGGACAGAACCAGGCTAGCTACTTCCCTGTTTTCAGTCACTATGCTAAGCTAAGCTAACCAGCCCTGGCTGCAACTAAATAAACACCCTGCAAACATGAAAGTGGTATGAATCACTGTATTTCCCAAATTCAAAACTTAATTTAATTTTCAGTGTCAGTTTATGATACAACACATACAGTATACCCACATGTCTGTATGCAGAGCTAATATCCCAGTTATAATACACCGCTTGAGGAAATGACGGTTTCTTTTAGCTTCCTTATCAAAAACTTTAAATAAACATTTGATAAGATAAACTTCAGACGAAACATGATTCAACAGGATTTTAAATGTGTCAGTGCAGAAGTCTACAGTTAATGTCGTACGCACAGACATAGAAAAGAAGTAAAGAAGCTGCTGTTGACGTTTCGTCTCCATCAACAGAAGAAGTTCAAGAGAGGCTCGATTGAGCTGAGCCGCATCAGATGTGTGGAGATCGTCAAGAACGGAGGAGGAATCATCCCCTGCCAGAACAAATACCCTTTTCAGGTATCACACTTTAAATCTAGTCTTGAAACTGTAACCATCTGAAATGAAAAGCTAACATCAGTCTGTGTGTGTTTGTGTGCAGGTGGTATATGACGGCAACACTCTCTACGTTTTCGCTCCGAGTCACGACAGCAGGAGTCTCTGGGTCCAGAGCCTGAAAGCGGGTCAGTTTCTCTTCTATTCTTTTCTATTCTGTAAAACCAAAGAGGAGCATGTACAGGCAGAAAATGTTTACTTATGTTTTTTTACCCAGGAAGTTTGGAAAAACAAAGATGATTCAGTATCTCTTCTGCCAGGGGGTCCTGGTTATATGATTAATCACATGCAGAGTTTATAGTCTTTGCTGCTGCAAAGATGTTTTCACACTTTAAACCACACGTCTGAAACTGGTTTTCACACATTGCAACTTTCCTACAGCCCCCACTTTTTCCACTGCTCTTTATCTCATCTTCTGTCTGTGACATTTCACCTCTGAAATGGTGGACGGACAGGTGAGACCTGGTCAGATCCTACTTAAAGTCTGAGACAGGAAGTTGATCTTTTTTGACGTTCAGTTTTATATTACTTGCACGGAAACACTGGAGCCTATCTGATAATTTAATACATATAATTAACACTTGTTTCTATACGGAGAGACATGAGGCGAGGTGCATGCAGGTGTTTTGAAACAGCAGGTGTGTGTGTGTGTGTGTGTGTGTGTGTGTGTGTGTGTGTGTGTGTGTGTGTGTGTGTGTGTGTGCAGAGATCAAAGAGAACCCGGTGATCCTGGCGAAGTTTCACCCCCAGTTCTGGCAGGACGGGGCGTGGCTCTGCTGTCGCCAGGCAGAAAAACAGGCGCCGGGCTGCGAGGAATACAACCCGTTTGGAGACAGTAAGAAACACTCAAACACACACACGTTTGTCTTTCTATATTTGTGAGGACCCTGGCACATAATGCATTCCCAAGCCCCCAACTCTAATCTTAACCATCACAACTACAAGACTAACTACAACTAACCCTAACCTAAACCATAATCTTCTAACAGTTCTTTGAAGAAGTGATGAACGGTAAAGAAGTCCTCAGTGTAGAAATGTCCTCACTACGATGGTTTGACACTAAAGTCCTCACACGGATAGCAATACAAACACACGCTACCTTGATATTGTAGAGTTCACAGTAATTCAACTGCCATTATCACTAATAGTTAAAGCAGTAGTGGAAGAAGTATTCATATCCTTTCCTTCAGCAATACCACAATATAGTAATACTGCATAGTACTGTTAAAATACGACCAAGTTCTACCTAAATCATGATCAAAATCCAACTCTGCAGCTCTACAGAGATTTTTAGTGTCTTTAAATGATAGTTTTGGTTCTTGAGCTTCACATAGACTGAATGAATGAGTCCATAAGGCACTGTACAAGTAAGTACTGAAAATAATTTGGGTTCATTTAAATTGCGTTTTGCCCCTTTAAACTATGAATGCATTAATATTAAAAGTATTTTTGTGGTCCAGGTACCACCCGCTGTCTAACTCATTTATATACTGTTGGATACTTACATTTACAACACCTCAGTAAACTCATGTTCTGCTTTGAGTGAACTATTCATATGCAAAGTGTCCAGTAACTCCAGCCATCAGATAAATGAAGTGGAGTAAAGCAACAACTCAAACCTGTTCATATAGAGATGCTTTCGTCTTTTTTTCATTTTATTCATTAGTTTGAATTTTCTTCAGTTTTAAATTATGTGTACATCTTTTGTTTCTTGTTTTTTTAAGTTAAAGACCGAATTAATCAAAATCAATTAATCAAAAAAACTGCCTGTTGCTTCTTTAATGTGAATCTCTCTTGTAGCGTCTGAAACACTTGAGTCCCCAAGTGTAAAGAAAAACAGGAACTCACAATGGGTGAGATGAAAGTCAAGCTGTGGGCTGATTCATTCAAAAACGCAGCTGCCGCCGCCGTACGACAGGCTTCGCTTCATGATAGTAGTATATCAACAGTATTATAAACAGCCAGCAGCAAGAGGTCAAAGGTCAGAGGGCAAAGTGACAGAGTGGCAGAGGTCATAATGAAAATAATAAAGAGAGTAACTTTCTGCTTGGTTTACTGTTTCTGTTCCTCTTTTCTAGTTTCCAGAAAACCTTTACCCCCTATTCCTGGAGAGGAACATAAAAACGTAAGGGTAACCGCCCCACCCACACACACACACACACACACACACACACACACACACACACACACACACACACTATTATGATTAACATATCAATCACCAAATCCTCCTCCTGTTCCTCTGCCAGCAGCGGCGGCCCGCTCCGCCCCTCCCCCCGTCACCCATGGATGACGATGATGATGACGGGGACGAGGATGACGAGGATGACGAGGAGGTAGTGGTGGTGGCTCTGTACGACTTCCCGGGCACCGAGCCCCATGACCTGAGTCTGGTCAAAGGAGGCGAGTACGTCATCCTTGAGAAGTGTGACGTGAACTGGTACAAGGCGCGCAACAAGTACGGGTGAGTGTGTATTAAAGGTAACAATGAGTATTTTTATCCATTAAATTATTGGATTGAAATTCACGGTCCTCTCAGCATGAACTGCAATAACTAACTAATAACTTTGTCAAATACTATGAGGTTTTGAAACTGTGCGGCGCGCCTCCCCAGAGGGGTGTGGAGTGAGAAATGTGCGGCAAAAATACTGTGTGAGATTAGGCACAGATGTTCTACAGAACAACAGGAAGTTAGTGGTCTTGCCTCTGATTTGGCCTCCTTATCAGCATGGTCAACATTTGCAGCAGCAGTGTTGGCAGCGACTGTAAGGCATAGTTCATGAAGGAAATTAAGTTAATTTAAAACCTTTAAACTCAAATGAGTTATATTATTATTACTATCCCTGATTATTATGCAAATAAAGACCCATAAACCAGCTTTGGAATCACAGGAAAAATATTGCTCCTTAAAACTCCTGAACTTGCCTGAGAATCATCACATTTTTGAGTTTTCTTTAGTATTAAAGTGATGCAGTGATAGTTATCTGTACATGCACAAGTACATCACAAACAGGAAATGCTAACAGCTAATTCGGCTTACTTTTATTGATGTAAATGCCAAAATGTGAACAAAAGGCTAAACCTGTAGTTCACAGCGACATTATACTTCCTTTTTGCAGTCCCCAAAACATTATGTGAACTGTAGTTCCAAATATAAAAGCACAATTATCCCCCAAATGAAAGTAAGATAAAGAATAATAATAGGAGTGACAAAATCAATTGATATTAACATCAAACATTTTTTAAAGTGCCACAAGACTAATGACATTCCCATAAGCCTTGCTAATTAGCAAATGCTAGCATGCTAACACACTCATACGGTGAACATGTTAAACATTATACCTAAACATCAGCATGTTAGCGTGCTAAAGTTAGTTTTTGAATGTATTATAACCTTTTGTCTTGTTAACAAAACAGTGACTGAAGCTCTTGGCCTGGACTGATCAAACAGCTGCTAATGCTAATGCTAGCTATGTAGCAATAGTAAAACTTAAAAATAGCTCTTTTTAATTATATGGGATTCAGACTAATTATTTATTGAACACTTTGAGTTGCTAACTGATTCACAGTGTTGGTAATTTGCACCCTAGTATGTGTGTGCGTTTCAGTTGAGCTGCTGTTTTTCTGTGTTTTGATATGCTAACCTTCTTCCATGTGTGTTTCATTGTGTGTGTGTGTGTGTGTGTGTGTGTGTGTGTGTGTGTGTGTGTGTGTGTGTGTTTCACAGCGAGGAAGGCTACATCCCAAGTAACTACGTAACCGAGAAGGAATCTGGAAACCTGGTGCAGTTTGGGTGAGTGTTAATCATTTGACTGTAGATCAGCACCAACTAGAAAGTTACAGGACTTTCCTCGTGCTGGTGAAACAGTTGATACTGGCAGAATCAAAATGTTTGGACTTTGACTCGTGGACTTTATGCATAAAGGGATGAGGAATGTCTGCAATGCTTCAGGTGCACATACTGCAGGTCAAACTACCAGGAAATTAGATACACTTCATACGTTTTATGGCACAAACGCACCATATTTATTTAAAGACGGCTCATCTTATGGCGGTGGACATTTGAGTTCAGTGAATTTGTACTATAGAGATCTTAAGTATTAAGATATCAGTGTAAGGGATGTTTATCTGTTTGTTTGTTTTAGTTGGTACAGTAAACAAGTCAACAGGAACAAGGCGGAGGAGCTGCTGAGGAAGGAGGTGAGTGTTTTACTGTTTCTCTTCTTCACCCCCTTTTTTTTTTTACGTCTGTTTCTTCTTTCCTTCGTTGTGTTCTTTTTCCCTCCATGTGTCCTCCTTTCTTTTTCCCCTTTCATTTTCCAGGTTTCTGTTTCTCTTCAACTTCCTCTCTCGTTATTCACTCACTCGTCATATTTCTTTCTGTCCTTCTATGATGCAAAAATATCCAAAACAAAGCGACTGATAAAGTACCGTTCATTGCTGTACTGTCAACTCTCTAATAATCTCTTAGACAAAAGTTTAGATAACATTTGTTTTTTTAAATATGAAACCACAATGAAACCATAACGACACATATACAGTTCACATTCATTTGAATGAGTATTTATATCCATTTAACATCAGTGTCCACTCTGGGTCGCCCCCTGCAGGGCAAAGAAGGAGGCTTCATTGTCAGAGACTCCAGCACTCCAGGAACCTACACCGTCTCTCTCTACACCAAGTCTGCCACAGGGTAACGGGACTATACTGTATTATAATAATAATAATACATTTTATTTAAAGGCGCCTTTCTTGGCACTCAAGGACACTGTACGGAGTTACAGAAATTAACATTAAAAACACATTAAAAAGAAGCAACAATAAAAATGAAATGTAAAAATAAAGACAATACAAAAGTGACAGAGCAATTGGCATCAGATGGAAAAGGCGCTTTTAAACAGATGTGTTTTGAGTTGTGATTTGAAATGGGGGAATGAATCGATATTTTTGCAGTGGGGTGGTAGTGGATTCCAGAGACGTCTGTTTAAAGACCATAAACTGCAGAATATTTATTATTGTGGATGTTGTTTTAATGCTTTATGCGTGTGTTTGTAGGGATGGAAGTGCAGCGATAAAACATTACCACATCAAGGAGACACAAGGCTCACCTACACAGTTTTACCTGGCTGAGAAACACTTATTCAGCTCCATCCCCGACCTGATCGAGTACCACAAACACAACGCAGCAGGTACACAACTCATTATCTACCTCATGTAGTATCTAACTTGCATACTGTAACTAGCTAACTTGGTAGCTATGTAGATGTTAAAGGTAAACTTGTTTTGAATAGATTTTCCGTGGTATAACGGGGACAAAATGAGTTACCTCAGTTCTGAGCAGGTTGTTATAGAAGAAGCTTTTAGCCCAGAATTAAAATGAAAATGAAAATGGAAAATTAAAAGAGAAAATGGCAAGAACTATCTTTATATTGTACTACTTCAGATAATCAGGCCGTGTTAAATGACAAATAGATATTGAGAAATGACGATTTGAAAAAGGAAACTGAAATTTCTGTTCTTGAAGCGAGAAAAAAAACCATATGTGTAGCTGAAGGTCATGAATGAGCAGAGCAGGAGCTTCTTATTAACATTTAATTATGTCCCAATTGTCCGGAATAGTTCATCATAATAATAGTTTTTCATTTTTGTTTTTGTTATTTTCCCTTTTCCCTTTAATTCGAATCTTCCACAGGTTGTGGTTGTTTTCTGTTTGATGTCGGCTCATGTAAAAACTTCATGTAAATAAAAAAGCAGCTACAGTGAACCAACGGCTTCTTCTGTACATTCGTAAATATGTAAATTTCTCCGTCTTTCTTACCATTTTCATGTCTCTCCCTCTCAGGTCTTGTAGCCAGGTTGAGGTATCCTGTAGGAAAACAGGACAACTGTTCTCCGTCCACCGCTGGTTTCAGCTACGGTGAGTCCCGAGTCTTTCCAACAATGTCTATCATGAACAAACAAAACTGTTTTGTCTTTACTTTACCTTCCTCCCCTCTTCTTTCTCTCTCTCTTTTCCGCCTCTCCAGAGAAGTGGGAGATCAACCCCAGCGAGCTGACCTTCATGAAGGAGCTGGGCAGCGGGCAGTTCGGTCTGGTGAGGCTCGGCAAGTGGAGGGCTCAGCACAAAGTGGCCATCAAGGCCATCAGAGAGGGAGCCATGTACGAGGAGGACTTCATCGAGGAGGCCAAGGTCATGATGTAAGGAAGGAGAAGACATGGGAGGGAAGAAATTAAAGGAGGCGAGGGAAAGTGAAAGGGGAAAAAGGTGTGGGGAAAAATTAGTACCTGCATTAAGGGACGGTGACCCTTTGTCATCTTTGACCTCTGCCGCCCTCAACTGGAGGTTTACAGGAACTGCAACAACATGTACGTCATTCCTCGTCTCCTGGAGCTATGGTGGCCTGTAGATGACACAAATGATAAAGTGACATTTCCCCAATGTACAGTAGAAGACTCAGTGATGATTAGAGCAGAGAACCAACACAAATATCTCAAAATGAGTTCATAAATCAAGGGTTGAAATATGAAAACTGGATTTTTTTGTTCATTTTTTCTACTGAAGAAACTTATAGATGTTTTGCTTCACACAGTGAACTCTATCTCTGTCTATGTGTGTTTTCTCCAGGAGACTGTCCCACCCTAAACTGGTGCAGCTGTACGGCGTGTGCAGCCAGCAGCGACCCATCTACATCGTCACAGAGTTCATGGAGCAGGGCTGCCTGCTGAACTACCTCAGGCAGCAGCGGGGCAGCTTCAGCCTGGGGTCTTTGCTGAGCATCTGCCTGGACGTCAGCGAGGGCATGGAGCACCTGGAGGCCAACGGTTTCATCCACAGAGATCTGGTAACATCAAGTTACTTTTTTAATCCAGTTTTTTTAGAGGCTGGTTTCCTGGTTTCAACCGTGTCACAAAAAAGGGACTGAACCGATTTGCACTGAACTTGGTGGAGGGTTGGGGCATAGGTCGGGGAAGAACCCGTTAAATTTTGGGGCAGATCTGAAATCTGGTGAATTTTGTTTGAGCACAGACTTATTTAATTTCCCTCCATCTCCCCTGAAGGCTGCCAGAAACTGTTTGGTGAATGACGCTCTGGTAGTGAAGGTGTCTGACTTCGGCATGGCCAGGTATCAGTTTCATTCCTACACATTCACTCTCTGTTGTCGTCTATTTAAATTGAATTACAGCAGGTAGAAAGACCGTGTGTTGTCTCGTCTGAACGTTATTGTGTTTTATGTAGATATGTGTTAGACAACCAGTACACCAGTTCATCAGGCGCCAAGTTTCCAGTGAAGTGGTCGCCTCCTGAAGTCTTTAACTTCTGCAAATACAGCAGCATGTCGGATGTCTGGTCCTACGGTGAGCAAACTTTAACGTCAATACGTCATCAGAACATTAGTTTGGTAACACTGAGTGTAATCATGTAAGAAAACAGTTGAGGGAGCAACAACGACACGACAAGATGAAGAGTGTTTTTACCACTAAGTGCTTTAACGTATCCCACTACTCTTATAAAGCCTCTAAGTTTCATGTCTTTTGTGAATCCAGGTGTGTTGATGTGGGAGGTGTTCACCGAGGGTCGGATGCCGTTTGATCAGCATCAGAACCACGAGGTCGTTACCTTGGTAACCCAGGGTCACCGCCTGTACAGGCCCAAAATGGCCACGCCCACCATCTATGACATCATGCAGCTCTGTTGGCACGAGGTGAGAGCCGAGAGAAACCATGCGTGTCTCTGTTTTAGTTTTATCTCAAAATATTAGAAATAAAAATGATGAAATAATCAGATCTGAGTTCACGGCTGTTTTTCTGTCACTGTCTGCAGAGACCGGAGGAGCGTCCGTCCTTCTCTCAGCTCTGCACAATGATCTCCGACTCTCTGGAAGTTGACACCCCTCCCCCGAACTGACCATCTGACCAAATAAGCAGCTTCCACCTTCCACCGACCGCCACGTTGGCCTCTAACCGCCACTGCTGGGATAACCTGCCAGGCTTGAGGGTCTTAAAGCTGACACTGTCTAATTCACTGTTCTGGAAGAAGGACATGGAGAACACGATGTAACTGCAACTGATCAATCAGATGGAGGAGGAAGGACCAATCACACCAGCTATAGTCCACTCATCCACCAATCGCGTTAGCTTATTCGATCCAGTTGCAAGCTCACAGCTGTGAACAGCTGGACTGACAGTGGTGACAACTGAAGTTACGTTCATGACACGAACTGACAGCAACATGGACGACATAACAACAGGCTCTCATGATGGACTCATCCCCCGACATCCAGCCTCAGTGTTTTCCTCTGGACCTGGACATTAACAAAACAAGTAATATGAAGCTTAATTTTCCGTACAGGTGTGTGTGAAACTGTTCCTGTGAAACCTCATGATATTTTTTTGTCTGACAAAACTGTATCAAAAATCTGTTTCATGTAATTTGTGTACATTAATATTAAAATACTGTAGACAGGAACTTGCTGTACTTCTTGTTTACTGCTAATTAGCAAATGCTAGCATGCTAACACACTAAATTAAGATAGAAAACATCCTATGAAATGACCTGAAGTCAAGTAAGGCCTGATAGGATTGGGAGTATTCTGTATATACTGTTTACCTTTTTGTATGTTTCAGTTTGTGTTGAGCTCCATAAATTATTAGGTTCACTTTGGAATTTCCTGAATCCTGAATTAAATCTCTGCCTGTCAAACTATTGGCAATACATTTTAAATAAGACATCATTAATATAATTGTGATCACATGAACATGTCTGGAGAGGAACTTAAGTTTTTTTTAAGCTTTTCCAGACCAGTGCGGTCTGAATGGGGGGGGGGTGAAACAATCAGTTAAATTGCACTTTTGTCTGTGTTTTCACAAACAGAATAAAGGTTTCACAATTCTGAGACAGCATTTAATTTAAAGAATCTGTAGCAAATGAACCCAGGTGAGAGAGAACCAGCAGTTTACCCAAGGTGCATGTGCTCATCCACTAAACCTGCACAACAGGTAAGACTGAGCAGCCACAATATATTAGAGCGTGTGTGAAGGAATTTATACACTATTCTCTCACACACACACACACACACACACACACACACACACAAACAGAATAGCTGTTCTTAAACTGCACGTTAGTCAGCAGTAACGCCTGTTCAACCTGAACCCTGTTACAGTCAATAAAAACCGTCCTTGCAGTTGGAAAATGAAAGTAAAGTTTCAGTATCAGGAAGAGGAAAGTAAGAAGTCCTGAAGGTTTAGGCGACTTTGCGGTAACTGTAGTTTCACAGGAAGATGCAGATGTTTGTGGTGTTTGTGATCCTTTTGTACGGTAAGAAAACATTTCCTCTCTGTTGTTACTGATCTGACACTGCATCACCTCCGTACACTTTGTTTTAAGCTTCACCTCCTGAGACCCAGCAATTCATTTGTGTCCACTCTAGTGGACATTACGTTTTTGCTAACATCTCTCATACTATACATGTCACTCTATTAAGTCCTGTTGTTCCGTAAAGAGGACAACTGGGGCTTTAAAATGACACCACATGTGGGGGGTGTGACCTTGCCAACTTGCCTGTGCCTGTCTTTTCAAAATGGCCGCCATCCCAACAAACACATTTTATGGAAAAAAGAAAGGTAAGCATGATATTCATAATTAAAACATTTTTTAATGTTATATTTCAATTGTTTCAAGTAAGTAAACATCTCAGGAATATTTGAGTGAGTTTTCAGAGCTGAGCTTATTTATTTTCATTTGAAAAACAGCTAATTTATAAATGTACTCTGTACTGGACGTCAGGACTTTGTACTTATGTTTGTTTCACATTTTTTCAGTAGATAGTTCTATGACGGAGGCAGAGAGGATTCTTAATAGAATCATTGAGGGAGATTCAGACATAGATCTATCAGAGGATGAGGGTCCGGTGAGAGAGCATGAGACAGGAGAGGGTGAAAGCTCAGATGAGGAGGACCCAGATGAAGTGTGCCGTCGTCCTCTGTGGGCCAAATCCAACATGTAGTGTTCTGAGGTTTTTAATCAGGGCAAAAATGGAAGGATAACCTACAGAGATGTGGTCTAGGAAATAGATCCCAACAGTTTATTTTTGAATAGGTGCAAACGCAGTCAGGCCTTTGACCGAATTCCAAAAGAGTGCCACTTCACTGCTGACAAGGTCCTGAGCAAAAAAGGAAGAGGGTCATCAGAAATGATCGTACGGAGACTTCATGAAATCGCACTCACCAAGTGGGTGGACAACAAGCCTGTTGTCATGGTATCGACCGTCCATGGGATTGAGCCCCAGGACACCTGTTCCAGATGGTCAAAACAAGAAAAAAAGCAATTTCAAGTCCCAAGACCTGCAGTGGTAGCGAAGTATAACACACATCCATGATATGTGTGATCGCATGCTCAGCTTCTACTGAATGTCCGGCCGCACCAAGAAGTGGACTGTTCGTACCATGCTTCACTTCACTGATTTGGCCATAACCAACTCATGGATTCAAAACCGACAAGACAGCCAGGCCCTGCAACGACCTGCCAAGAAAACCTCCCAAAAACCTGGAGTTCAAACTTCTCTTGGCTGTGACAAAGAATTTTCTCCAGAAATCAAGAAAAGGAAGTCCCACCCAGATGAGAGCATAAGGAAATACGGTGCAATCCATTTGCCCCAAATGCTCCACATTCCAAATGCTTCCAGATGCAAAAGCAAAACCTTTGTGAGATGCATAAAGTGCAACATGTTCCTCTGTGTCTCCAAAAAGTCAGACTGCTTCATGAAATACCATCAAGAGTCAAACGTCTAATGAAGAAATCACAAAAGGTTCAGGTGAAATGGTGAAGTTACAAAAAGAAAAATCTGCATTTGCTATTTGTTTTGTATTTGGTGTTGTATTTTACTTGATGATTCCAGTGGATCTTTCCATGTACATACTCAGCCTTCAAATGTTCCACTGCAGTGGACATGTTGTAAAATTTGAATAAAATCAAGTTTTAAAAATGTTTTTCTTTGCAATGTCTTTTTTACCACCTCAACACTTAATTTATGTAAAAAAAATAGTAATTAAAAGAATTTTTTTTTCCTGGGTCTCAGGAGGTTCACCTGAGTATTAGTCCCTCGTGAAGGAGAGATGGGAGGAGAAGTGGTCAGGATTATTTTGACCTTCTAGTATGTAGCAGCTTTGTGATGTTTACACTAATACTATGTTCACACTAAACTGGATTAATATGAGTCTGGATCTCAAACAGGTTTGCAAAAAAATGGACCGGAATCGACCTCGGATGTTAACGAGAATAAATAAAAGGGGCAGGATGAGGCCCAAAGTGGCCACGGTTCTCTCCGTTCTTTAATGGGAAAACTTGACCGACACGTTTGTAGTTTTCTTCCACTTCAGCTTCAGGTCTGTGAACAGCTCATTGACGTCAGCGTAGCCGACTCCGTTGGACAAGATTTTGGCGCGAAGCTTTGGCTTGATGAGGTGCGGCGGCACACCCATCCGCACCGCCTCCTTCACCGCCGGGCTCTGCATCATCAGCGCCTCCTCCAGCTGGTTCGTTTCCATGGGAACCTCCTGGTTCCCGGTCCAGTCGTTGGGTGCGAACAGATCTGCGACCAGCACCTTCAGGTCAGTGTAATTTTCACCGTGGGTTTGAACCCTGTGCTGGACGTGCTGAAGGACCAGGTGGTGGGGAAGGTTCATCCTCAGCGCCTCGTGGACAGTCGATGAGTTTTCTGGAACGTCCTCACGTATGACGTCACTACAGAAAGTGATGGTGATAACGATCATGACGATGTTAGTCTTAGAGCAACAACATTATGAGTTACCATGATGCTCTTCAACGCTCCTGCATCAACCTCACCAAAGGTTTGATGGGCCTTAAATTTCCTTAAATGTACTTTCACCAGCAACAGTGAATCTCTTTTCATGGTTGTCAAGTTTCCATCGGATTTGAGAGGAGTTTACTTACTGCTGCGCGGCGCCCGATGGGTGGAGCTGATGTCTGAAAGATGCTGCGGCGTGATGATTGCTATCCTACAGATGATGACCACAGAGAGCGTGTTAGCTTGGCAATAACTGAATAATTAATTATTTAGCAGAAAACACAAATTACATAGGTATTTGATCGTAAACCAAAGTAATGGAGTATTTATAATTATCAACCTCAAGGTGGCGCTAGAAGAAAAGTCATTGGATCATTAAGGTCCATCATCTGGGAACCATGAACATCTGTATAAAAGTATTCAGCCAATCC
>NW_019525465.1:264997-268287 GCF_002814215.2 Seriola lalandi dorsalis
TTTTACACAAGTAAAAGTAAAACTACTTGTTTAAAAGTACGTCAGTTAAAATTCTCCCTGAGTAAATGTTTCGGTGATTTAAGTAACGTGGTGTGGTTGTTGGTGCCAGACAGGCTGGTCTGGAGAAGAAGAACAAATTGTGCATCACAGGGGGGCGGGGCTAATACGGCTACCACTGAAAGTTGCACAATAATAGTATCAGATTAAGAAAGAGGGTTTCCAGTTATTTATATCTGTTATTTTATTTATAGTTAACATATAAATAACTGGATATACAGTATATATATATATATAAATATACTGTATATAAACCCATACTGGACATGTTGTTTCTTCTATCCTGTCTGTTTTAATGTATTGTTTCCTCTGAGGTGAATGTAATAATAGTTAATCTTCTCACCATTGTAGTGATGCACTTCCTGCTCCTGCTGATCTGTCAGTTCACAGTGGTGTGATTGGGCTGCAGAGGAAAAAGACAGTTTATGGACAGGAACTGAAAAAGTTTGCAAGTTTGGTAAGAAAAACAGATGCAACTTTATGCTCCTGAATATACACTGTTTTAATTTTTTACCTCTTTGCATGAAATGATTGTGACAATGTGATTTATTTCATTTCACCTGGGTAATTATGACACATAATGTGTAATGATTGCACCTGGTCAAAAGTGATTACTGATGCATTTAAATAAGAATAAACAGAGGATTGTGTCTGAAAACAAAATGATTCCAACTTTATGGGCAACAGTGTATAAGCTATATTAAATATCAGCACAGATGAAAGGATTTTAATGCACACATTTCCACATGTTCACCATAACTTCTACTGACCACAAAGAAAAGCCTCACTACAGAGATTTCAGTGTCGAGTACTGAATGCTTGATTTAAAAAAATAATTAAATCTGTCAGTCACAAAGGTTTCAATCATTCAGAAGTTTTTTAAGGAAGTGAAAAGTGTCATCTCAAAGCTACTTACTGTTCACTGCTGTTATCATTTATATAATAAAATAGTGAAATACTCTAAACATTTAACTACCAGCACAAAAACTGAAAACTTGCAAGCAATAAACTGAGTGTGCATGTGAGTCTTTAAAAGTTTCAGAGTCAGTTTTCTTACTTGTGTCCAGCAGCTGCAGATGAGAGAACGAGTGATGAGTAATGAGTGATGAGGGATGAGTGATCTCCTACAGGTATCACACAGGCAGGCAGAAGTGTAGGCGGCCTAAATTCAAAGGGGGCAGGTTTCCCTTTCATTCAGAGCATTTTGCAGAACTGCAGGAGGCGTTAGTGACAGTGTTAGTGGTATTAAAGTATTATATTATTATATTATTATAGTATAGTATATTAATATGGATGACATTATCATATTAGTAATACTGATGGATCACTGCGTAAACAGCATTTCACTGTTGTAGCTGCCTTTTTATATACACATATTTAATTTATCTATTTATGTAAATATTTATATACACTTAGTTTAGTGCAGTAGTTCCCAACGTAGGGGTCGGGCCCCACCAAGGGGTCACCAGATAAATCTGAATGATCGTCACATGATCAATGGGAGAAGAAAGTAGACAGTGGTTTTTATTTTCAGACTCTCTCTTTGTTGTTGTGTGTTATGTAGTATGGTAAGTATCTTCCCCTTTTGAATTAAGGCTGAGGTGACCGATTTTCTGCTGCTCCAAAAGGGGATTTCTGCATCGCCCACACCTCTGCATCACTCCTCTCTGCCTGCATGTTCCTCGTTTTCGGCTGCCACCACCCGCCACCTGCTCCCCTGCCACCCGCCACGCTTTCCCCTTTGCAGAGTGATTCATTTGTGTGACAACATCTACTACAGCAGAACATCTACAGGTTGTAAAAGTGACCAAGCTGTCAGTCAAATGTGGCAGAAGAAGTGTGTGTGTGTGTGTGTGTGTGTGTGAAGCTCAGAGTGTGGATTCTGCAGGTTGGGTTATGAGCAAATGATATCACAACCTGCAGAGCCCTAGCCCAACCAGAGCAGAGGAGCCCACACAGCTTCACAGGAAAAGGCTGGGGTTTCCTTCTTTTTGTTGTGGGGCGACGGGGGTTCTGGTTAGCAATGTTGTCGTCGTTAAGAACAGATGCCACTTGTTGCAGGCATACACACACATATATATATATATATATATATATATGTGTGTGTATGTATATATATATACAAATTAAGGGAACACCTAATCATCACAGTATAACACCGAGTCAGTTAAACTTTAGGGATATCAATCTGTCCATTTAGGAAGCAGAAGTGATTGTGAATCAATTTCACCTGCTTTGGTGCAAATTAAAGTGACAACAGGTGCAATGGAGGCAAAAGCAAGACAGCTCCCAAAAGGGAATGGTTTTGAATGAGTTTCTCTCAGGAGTGCATGCGGGGATGTGTCGGCCATACACACTACTGGGTCACATCATGACTTGCCGTGATGAAATTGCCTGTGATTTCAATTTGTGCTTTTTAATTTTCGTGTGAATGTGAATCCAGCCCTCAGTTCCCTGAGCAGTATCAGATATGTGCTGGCTCCCCTGAACGCCATGGTGTAGATTGCACACTGAATACAACTGGAGCAAATGTACGAAGTTACTTTCCACCACTGGTGTTTCCAACACTTCTGCTCCTGCCATCTGGTCTGATTGGGCTCCAGAGAGAAAAGAGAGTTTATGGACAAAGTTTTGCATGTTTGGTAAAAGAAATAAAAAAGTAAATTAAACCAACCCTGCATCACGGCTGATAGTGGCCTTTTTCTGGAGTATTATTTGTCACTGATTCTGATTTCGGCTTTTCTTAATGATGAAGTGGTGCAAACGTTTCACTGTTACTCTTTTCGTGGACTTGCCAGTGTTTTTCGTGTGAATGTACAATTTCCTGCTTGACAACGCCTACGCATTAAAGTGTGAAAAGTGTGAGCTTCAATGCAAGTCCTTGTACATTTAAGTTCAAGGCTGAGAAATAGTGAAGATAAACATAACTTTTTCGTTTTCACACTGTCGAGTACTGTTACTGAGGAGCGAAGACTTTACATTGTGACCTATGGGGGATCTATGTAAAGACTCGGCTGAGGTTGTGGTTACTCTGTCACTCTGTCAGACACATTTTATGGATGTTGTTTTTTTCATGTAGCAGCAGTTGCATCTAAGAGATATCATAATGTTCCACTCACTTCTTTCATAAAAGATATTTTTTAAATCAATATAAAATCAGATTTTGCAGATATCAGCACTAAAAATCAGATCTCCTGCTTCAGATATCAACTTTGGAACCATGTTTCTAGCTT
>NW_019525465.1:268337-269072 GCF_002814215.2 Seriola lalandi dorsalis
TGAGAACCTGCTGCTTAGCTCCGCCTACGACTACAAGGTCAAGACATGACTTAATATTAACATTTAATTTTGTCTGATTTGTGATGAACAAATTATTACATTTTACACGTAGGTAACCATAGTAATAATATTTATTATTATATGTTCCTTTTGTAATTGTATTATCCTGAAATATAGAAGCATGATGTGACTGTTCCACACTAAAACATATATATATAACATTCAATTATTTTGTTTGTATATTTCTCATATATAAATGCACAAGAAAATAGAGGATGTCCTCAAATTAACAAAAAAATACAGCACATCTTTTTTTCTGGTCGGTGGCTAATTGCTAATTGGGCTTCTATTGGGTTCCATTAGCATTTTGCTAAATCTAAACTAAACTATCTAATTTATGTTAAACTCCTTTAAGCTGCGTTTCAGTATTTTCAGGTACCCACCGTCCAAAACAGCCGTGGCTTTGTCTCTCTCTTTGTCTCAGGTCCTCCTGTGGGACGTGTCGCAGGTAGATGCTGTAATCAGGTACCCGGTCCGGGTGGTTCTGACGCCCGTCCACCATCGCTACCCGTCAGAGACGCTGCTGCTTTCCGTCAGCTTCAACAGCGACGGCAGCAGGCTGGCGGTCTCGTCCAAAGACAGACGGGTTCGAGTCCTGGATCCGCGGACGGGAAAGATTTTGCAGGCGTGTTTTTGAAGTGTCCATTTTTCCTGATTGTGTGTCCTTATGTAAAC
>NW_019525465.1:269130-276272 GCF_002814215.2 Seriola lalandi dorsalis
ATATATATATATATATATATATATATAGTCCTTGTACATTTAAGTTCAAGGCTGAGAAATAGTGAAGATAAACAGATCCCCCATAGGTCACAATATAAAGTCTTTGTTCCTCAGTAATAATACTGAGGAAGACATTTAATTTTTAATTTTTAAAATTTTTTTTTAAAGAATTTTTGGGGCTTTTGTGCCTTTAATGGATAGGACAGTAGAGAGACAGGAAATGGGGAGGCAGAGAGAGAGGGAGTGACACGCAGGAGGGGGGCGTCCGATGCAGGTTTGCAGAGTTACCAAACATACTGGAGCTCGACAGTGTGAAGAGACTGGGCTGAGTTTGTGGTTACCCTGTCACGCTCTGCTCAGAGCTGTCAGACACATTTTATGGATGTTGTTTTTTTTCATGTAGCAGCAGTTGCATCTAATACCGTTTATCTGTTCTGGGTTTTTGAAGTTTTTTTCACCTTTGCTTTTAATACCTTCTCTCTGAACCGGGAAGTGGGAACACAAACGGTGCAGTGCAACAGTGAGGGTAAAACAGCTCCTTAAAACGATGTGGTTCATGTAACCTCTCTTAGTTTTGTGACTTCTTCTAAGGAAGTAATTGTTTTTTTAAAATAATAATCTCATAACATGTGCAGTGGTGCATGGTGACGTGCCAGGGAAGAGAAAGAGGACTGCTAGCAAGCAAAAACATTACTGGAAGTTACTACAGTTTCTAAGAATCCTCATTTTAATGAAACATGTCATGAAACTGTGATTTATCACCACATCTCTTTGGGCTGAGGCTAGGCTGGTTGTTACTGTAGACCATCTGCTCACAACTCATAGACATTTTGAGGTTTTATGGCAACTGTGAAGGTAGAACAACCCCTGGTTCAGGTAAACCCTCTTCGTTTTGTGACTTTTAAAACACTGGCAGTTGGTTGGAAGTAATGAAATGGATTGGCTCTTGCCTCTGACAGCTAGCTTTCCCTCCCAGAAGCTGGAAGCCTCATTACAAAATTAATAACGTCTTAACTATGAAAGATATCGATAACAAACTATAATCTCCCAGTGTTGCTTGACATTTTGAAAGTGGAACCGTTTCTCTAGCTTCCACCTCCTGGGAGTATTAGAAATTTTTAAAAAGCAATAAGCAATATAAAACCCTGTAATCGTCTTTAGGGTGTTAGGCTTTACAATTGTTTTAAATTTGGATATAATCGGATGAAGTTGTCAAGAGTTATAACAGATTGAATTGATTCAACCACGACTACAGATGTTTGTTGGCCAGTCATGGAAAAACGATACATGATATTCAAAATCTAAGATGAACGTTATGTTCAGGGTCGTCCAAACATGATATGAACCAAGTTTGGTGAAACTTGAATGAAAGATGTAGGAGAAGGAGTCAAATGTATGTTTTTCATATATAATCCAAAATGGCGGAAAAAATGTAACGACAAAATGGGCGTGGCCTACATCAAACTCTTCCATGAACACCAGCCACAAGGTTTCTGAGAAATCAACCCAGATTTTTTGCAATATTTGTCAGCTGATTTCTCACCAGATGGTGGCGCTATAGCTACCATTTATACAGCGCCGAACCATTCTAGTAGGGCGAAGCTGTTCAGCAAGTTTCGGTCTTGTAGCTGTCATAGTTTTTGAGATATCATAATGTTCCACTCACTTCTCATAGAAAACCAATCAAAAAAATGTCATAAAAGATATTTTTTAAATCAATATAAAATCAGATTTTGCAGATATCAGCACTAAAAATCAGATCTCCTGCTTCAGATATCAACTTTGGAACCATGTTTCTAGCTTAGTGTGATTGTTAGCAATCTGCTAGCACTTCCTTAAAAACCACAAACTCAGCCAGTTGCTAGCAATCACACATCACATCACACACATCTCCACATGGAGACCACAACTTCTACTGACCACAACAGCTGCACGGAAAAACCTCACTAAATAGATTTGTCCTTTAAAGTTTCAGTTGGTCAGAAGATAGAAGTTTTCTAAGGAAATGAAAAGTGTCATCTCACAGCTACTGTTCTTACTGTTCACTGCTGTTATCATTTATATAATATTATAGTGAAATACTCTAAACATTTAACTACCAGCACAAAAACCGAAAAATTAGAGCAAGCAATAAACTGAGTGTTTGTGTGAGGTCCTTTAAAGTTTTCTTACCTGTGTCCAGCAGCTGCAGATGAGAGAACGAGTGAATGTGTGAAGAAGACTCCTGCAAACAACACACAGCACTAATTATGACATCATCAGACACAGTCATGATCAGAACACACAGAAGTTTCAGTAACATCAAACTTTCAGTTGACAGCGCCGCTGAACCCAAGGTACCTGTTTCTGCAGATGTGTATACTGTATACACATGTATACAGCAGGAGGTGTTATGAGTGTCACAGAGTGATGATTCTGGGCTCAAAGTATCACAAGTCAAATATCCCCTGTGACTGATATAGTATGATAGATGACATTATCATATTAGTAATACTTATGGATCAATGTGTAAGCAGCATTTCACTGTTGTAGTTGCTTTTAACCACTTTATATACAGATACATAAATTAATAAATATTTATATAAAGTAAATGAATATAATAAAAAATAAAATATTAATAAAAAATAAGTATTTTATTAAAACAAAAAATAAAGAAATATAATATAAATATTTATATAAAGTAAATAAATATAATAAAAAATAAAAAATATTAATAAAAAATAAGTATTATCTATTAAAACAAAAAATACATAAATATATTATAAATGTTTATATAACTAAATATAATAAAAACAATATTTATTAATTAAAATAAATTAAAAATAAATATTATAAATAAATATTTATATAAATATATATAATTGTTGGAAATAACTGACACATGTGGCAGAGGAAGTGTCTGTGTGTGAGAAGTGTGAAGTGTGAAGCTCAGTGTGTGGATTCTGCTGAATGTGTTTTCAGCAGATATAATATCACAATCTGCAGAATCTGTCCGAATGCAACCAGAGCAGAGCAGGCCACAGCTTCACAGGAAAAAAAGGTTGTGGTTTTCTTTCTTTTTGTTGTTGAGCGTAGCCGGTAGGTTAGGTGTAGGTTGATGGTGGCGATCACAGTGGTGTGACTGAGCTCCAGAGAAAAAAACAGAGTTTATGGACATGAATTAACAAAGTTTTGCATGTTTGGTAAAATAAATAAAAGAGATTAAAGTTTGTTCTCCAGAGAATATATTAACTGTAGTAAACCAGCTCTGCATCACGGGTGATAGTGGCCTTTTTCTGGAATATTAGATGTCACCGATTCTGATTTCAGCTTTCTTATAAAACAAAAATGAAGAAACTTATTTGGCTTTAATGATGAAGTGCTGCATGGCGATGTGAAACCAATTTCACCTCTGATCTGTGGACTTGCTGCCAGTGTTTGGTGTGAATGTACAATTTCCTGCTTGACGACGCCCACGTATTAAAGTGTGGACCGGTGTGAGCTTCAATGCAAGTCCTTGAAAATTAAGGTTCAAGGCCGAGAAACAATGAGTATAAACATAACTTTGTTCATTTACACCCATGACAACGTGAAAAGTGGCGTCATCTCAAGGCCACTGTACTTACTGTTCATCAGTATTTAATCATTCATAAATTACAAGAGTCAAAGTCTCTAAACATTTAAATATCAGCACAAATGAAAAGATTTTAATACACTACATCTCCACATGTACAGCATAACGCCTACTGACCATCACAGCTTCAAAGAAAAGCCTCAGTGTTGAATTATGAGAAAAGAAAGAAAAGCGTGCCCATTTAAATGTGACTTTCTGTCGTTGAACATTTCAGTTTGAGTCAGTTTTCTAGCTGTTCAGATGCGAGATGAGTCCTTTGCTGGGATGTGAAAATACCCATAGGTAATTACATTTACGGGTAACGTGATGTTCAGTGATAATTTCCGGAGTGGGCATATATAAGTGTAAAAGTGTGGGTGGGGAGAGGGAAGATAAAGGGAACTAGATAAACTATTGATGGCGAGGAACCCAGGTTTTCAAGACATGATTGACAGATTAAATACTTCTGGGTGGAGCCCGGGGCAGTTAAATATAAACACTTTCTCCATCATGTTTTATGGTCACAGTGTCACTTTCTGTTTGTTATGAATGAAAGAGAAAAAAAAGAATACATTTCCCAGGATGCCGTAAAAGCTGCGGCATCACCACACTGTTTCTAAACTTAATGCAAACTAATGACTTTACTAGGGGTATCTTTTCTTACATTATTTCATCCCTATTGCTGCTGCATTCTGCTTGTTTACTGTGTGTGTGTGTGTGTGTGTGTGTGTGTGTGTGTGTGTGTGTCGGGCAGTAGTATCGGATGTGGAGGGGTGTTTGTGTGCGTGCAGCCGTGCATAAACACCTTGGATAATGTGGAAGAAAGAGGGGGTAGACGTCATGGATCAGGAGTGAACACACACACACACACACACACACACACACACACACACACACAGGAGGTGGCTGCAGTCAGGAGTCAGCAGGGCTGTAGACAGAGCTGCTGCCAGCTCTGGCAGGAAAGGGTGTAGTAGTGTCAGTTATTTGCCACAGCACCGGTGGTGTGCATCACAGCTATCGTCCTGGCAACAGTATTTTAACAATTACAGCAGGGGTTGGTTTGCAGAACGAGAACCCAGAGATTCCTGTATCCACGTTTGAGGTAAGACAATGTCCTTATTTCATCTTTATTAAGGTGTTCCATACCTTTAATGGGGAGTTAACAGGGGAGAGATCAATATAATTATCACCCTCTTTATCATCATTATATCAAATTATTTTTGGACATTATTACTATTATTATACTGTCAGTTTATATAAGTGCACATTTACATTGCATTATTACCACATTATTACAATTACTATTTAATGACTTATCATTATTATTATTATTATTATTATTATTATTTTTATTGTCTATGATCGACTCATTAAAACATCATCCCCACACACACACACACACACACACACACAGCAATAAAATCTAATTTTATATACACTTTGTTATGTTTTATGGTCACAATGTCATTTTCTCTGTCTCTTTCTTTTTGCCTGGATGCTGTAAAAGTTTCCTACTTATATCATTATTTTGGGCTGATATCATTATCATCGTTTTTTTTTTTTATTTCTGTTTGATTTCATCACAAAAAACAGAAAAATGAAAATGATATTAGCATATAAATAATAATATAAGCAGCAGAATAGAAGACGGATACATCACAGGATGAATGAAAAGAGTTTGACATTTAATTTGTTTTCTGGCTGAGAGTTCGAAGAGTCCCGTATGGTAAATAAAGGTTAGCTTAGCTTAGCTTAGCACAAAGACTGGAAACAGGTGGAAACAGCTAGCCTGGCTCTGTCCACAGGAAACAAAGTTAAACACACCGGCTCCTCTGAACAAAAGTGTAAAATTACAATTTTACATTTATGGTTATTTGCTGGACAACACTTTGTTTTTTGGTACAAATTAACCAAACAACAAATGACGTGTTAATTAGTGACGTTACAGGTGGATTTTGTTCATTACAAGCTGCCAACTAATTTGCATATTTCCCCAATTGTTTTGAATCAACATCCAAATCAAAATAACTTAATTTAAAGTTAAAGTTTAAAGTTTTTATTGATAATTAATTGATTATCTGTTGCTCTGATTGGACTTCAGCCTCGTGTTCCCTCTTGCTCTTTCTTCAGTAAGCTGATCTTTTTTTTAAGGTCAAAGGTCGGGAGGAATTTGTAAGAACAGGAAGTCTGTTTGTAACTTATAAATATTTCAAAGAGACAAGAAAGCTGTTCTGGATGACTTTGCATGAGTATGAATGATTCAAAAGTTCAGTTATTGAAGAAATCGATTTATTATTGATAAGATTATGAAAGCCAATAATTAGAGCTGATTGCATTATTGATTAGGGCAGATAATGCTGCTGCTGAATTTCCACAACACTATTATTAGATTATGTCGGTCTGACACACACAGTTTTCCGTCTCTCCACTCACCACGGGTTTTAGAGGGGTAAGTGTGGACATATGTTTGTAATGCATTTGTAATTTTTGGTGTGTGTGTATGTGTGTGTGTGTGTGTGTGTGTGCAGATGTCGTGGCGTTCGTCTTTCCGCTGCTCAAAGTTTCGCCACGTGTTCGGAAAGCCGGCCACC
This sequence comes from Seriola lalandi dorsalis, assembly GCF_002814215.2. NCBI lineage: Eukaryota > Metazoa > Chordata > Actinopteri > Carangiformes > Carangidae > Seriola > Seriola lalandi. Next base: position 275,314 of record NW_019525465.1, read on the forward strand.
AAGGAGTACAGCTATGACGGGGTGCCAATCACACGCAGCGTCCACGACAACCACTACTGCTCTGCCAATCCCTGCTTCATCGCCGTGGTGACCGAGTGCGCCGGGGGCGGGTCCTTTTTAGTCCTGCCCATCCATCATGTGCGTTCTTTCAACATTTCACCTTTTTCCTCCTCATGAACAAAAGTTACAACAAAAGTGACAAAAGTAGGAAGTAAAAACTATTGTATTGTGTGTGTGTGTGTGTGTGTGTACATACAGTATATATATATATATATATATATATATATATATACACACATATTAATCAAATCCTGTTTGAATTATCGTGACTTTAATGTGCGGCTGTGAACCAAGTGGTTTAATGGCGTCCTGCTGTCTCGCACCAGACAGGAAGGGTGGATCCTCAACACCCGCGAGTGTGTGGTCACAGCGGGAGAGTCCTGGACGTCAAGTGGAACCCGTTTGACGATCACTGCATCGCCTCGTGCTCAGAGGACTGCACTGTACGCACTGTCCTGTTCACGTGTGTGCAGATTTATATTCATGTTCAGACGTTTCAGCTACAACATCAATGTTCTTTAACTTTGATCTTTTTATAGGTTTAGCATAGCACATAGCACATACAAACCTGTATCTGTCTGATGTGCGCAGGTGAAGGTCTGGGACATCCCGCTCTGTGGCGTCCAACAGAACTTAACCAAGGCCAGGAAGACTCTGATTGGTCACTCCAGGAGGGTGGGGCTTATTGAGTGGCATCCAACAGCTGAGAACCTGCTGCTTAGCTCCGCCTACGACTACAAGGTCAAGACATGACTTAATATTAACATTTAATTTTGTATGATTTGTGATGAACAAATTATTACATTTTACACGTAGGTAACCATAATAATAATATTTATTATTATATGTTCCTTTTGTAATTGTATTATCCTGAAATATAGAAGCATGATGTGACTGTT
>NW_019525465.1:276322-277055 GCF_002814215.2 Seriola lalandi dorsalis
GAATATGAAGGTGTCGGATTTCTGCTGATGTCTCTCTGCCGCTTCTTTCTGCCAAAACAACCATCAACCTCCGAGGCTGAAACATGAAGCATCAACACTGGAGAACCAGAAGCTGCAGTTCCTCTAATGGCCACTAGAGTCTGGCTGCAACAGTGAGTCGATCTCCATAGACTCCCGTGTTAAAATGTCCAACTTTACAGCAGAAATAAACATGTTTACAGCCTGGAACAAAAAACTGCTTTGGTCTCTAGAGCTAATTTCCAACCTGTTTTCAGTCTCGGCTCCACACACGCCCCTCCTCTTTGTCCATTCTTGGATTAGCTGGGAGTTAGGGGCGGAGTCAGATACTGCCAAGATGGCGACAGTGGGGCAGCTCACTCTGAGCTTCAAAACTCTGCTCTTCAGAAACCTGTGGGTGACGTCACACAGGCTACGTCCATCTTTATTCACAGTCTCTGTTTCCAAACCAGTAAATTTACACACAATGGAGAAACTAACCGCAGGTGTCAGACATCCATGACCTTGATGTTACTAATCATCCGTATTCACTTCAGGTTCACACATGTTGCTCTCACAACCTCTGATGCGTCTTCACCTCGGTTTGTCATTGAGATCGCAGGACGTGCCGCAGAGTCTCAGGGAAGGAGGAGGGAGGAGGAGAGTGGGATTTTCCACAATCGTGACTCACATCGCTCACCCACGCATTAGAAACACACACACACACACACACACA
>NW_019525465.1:277105-298351 GCF_002814215.2 Seriola lalandi dorsalis
TCAGGTACCCACCGTCCAAAACAGCCGTGGCTTTGTCTCTCTCTTTGTCTCAGGTCCTCCTGTGGGACGTGTCACAGGTAGATGCTGTAATCAGGTACCCGGTCCGGGTGGTTCTGACGCCCGTCCACCACCGCTACCCGTCCGAGACGCTGCTGCTTTCCGTCAGCTTCAACAGCGACGGCAGCAGGCTGGCGGTCTCGTCCAAAGACAGACGGGTTCGAGTCCTGGATCCGCGGACGGGAAAGATTTTGCAGGCGTGTTTTTGAAGTGTCCATTTTTCCTGATTGTGTGTCCTTATGTAAACGGTAAAACACAGGTTGTAATAATGTCCCTTCTGTTCCTGCAGGTGTCCAGCAGTAAGTCCCACAGGGCCAGTAAGGTTTTATACATCGGAGGGTTGAAGATGCTTCTGTCCACTGGCAGCTCGCCCTGGAACCACAGACAGATCGTCCTCTGGGACCCTGTGAGACATCGCACACGTCAAACACAGTGATTGATTGGTTGACTAGATTAAGTGATTGATGTATTAACTTGAATAGAGTGAATATATTAGTTGAGAGGTATCCTGAAATACAGCTTACTGCAGCACGTTGTAATTAATCTGCATTTTTCTGTGACTTTGTTCTCTTCCTGGAAACACAAAACCACAATGAGAAACAAAACTGCTCAAGAGTATACGTGCCTCTATGATGGGGGATTATTTCCTTTTGGCAAGGCTGAAGTCCTCAGTCTTGTTGGGTGTAAGAAGCAGCTCAGCCTCCAGATATTTCCGTCGATTTCTACGTGCATCAACTTTGTTCAACCCTTAAAACTGAAAGTGGTGTTTTATGAGCATTTAATCATGAAATCTAGAGTTGAAAACATTGTTTGTGTCTCCGTCTCACTCTGTCTGTGGTGTGTTTATGTGCAGGACGACTTATCTGAGCCTCTGTACGAAGAAGATCTGGACGGGTCTGCAGGAGTTCTCTTCCCGTTCTATGACCCAGACACCCACATGCTCTACCTGGCTGGGAAGGTCATCCAACACACAAACAAACACACCTACACGTAGACAAACATAATTTACTAAACACTGCTTTTGTTGGATTTCTTTGGTCTTAACAACAAATGTGTAAAACTAAATCTGACTTATTTTTGCTTTGCACCCCCAACTCTTACTTTCTCTAACTGAAAAACTGAACGCAGACTTCAAACTCAATGAGGAGCTGAAGGATCTCTGTAAATGTTATGGTGTGTTTGTGTGCTGTAGGGCGACGGGAACATCCGCTACTACGAACTGAGCGCAGAGAAACCTTACATTAGCTTCCTGACAGAGTACAGGTCCCTGCTTCCACAGAAAGGATTTGGTGAGATGAAACACTCACTATCGTAGCAATTAGCAATGTTAGGTTAGCAATACCACTTCTAAGTATTATGGTATATATTTATATAGTTATACTTACTAAAACTTAGCAGTACTTACTAGGACATGAATAGACCAAATCTGTCTGGGCAAGTCTCTACCAATACTTATTTTAGAAAGGACCACCTTTGGCTAGCTGTTCTAATTGTTTAACAAACAAAGACCAAGACTTACGCATTTCTACAAAGTCAAATTCCCAATCCTTAATGACCAACTCCAAATATCCTCTGACCTCACTCCAGGAGTGATGCCAAAGCGCGGCCTGGACGTGAGCGCCTGTGAGGTTTTCCGCTTTTATCGCCTGATCGCTGTGAAAGACCTGGTGGAGCCACTGTCGATGATCGTCCCGCGAAAAGAGGTTGGGATGATGTATTTCCCTCACCTCGTTGCATTCAGTGATGATGCACAATGAAGACGGAAAGGAAAAACAACAAAGATAAAAGGACAAGTTGCTGTGGTTTTGTCTGTCCTTGCAGTCAGGTATTTTCCAAGAGGATCTGTACCCGATGACAGCTGGAAACCAGGCGGCCATGACGGCTCAAGAGTGGCTCTCGGGGATCAACAGGGGTCAGTAACCCAGTAGTACCTTTGAACCAAAATACCAGACGGACTGAATCACAAAGACCTGTCTCTTACGTTTTTTGCTCAGACCCAGTCCTGATTTCCTTGAAGCCTGAGACTCGAGTACCCAACCCTTACCCAGAAACCCCTGCTGAGAAGGGGCTGGTGAGAAAGCTGAGCCACCTCCGGTTCCAGATGGGCCCAGCTGTTGGTGCAGTGACTGGGACAAACCTTGAACTCATGGAAGAGGTAAAACAGGCCTAAAAACAAGTCAATATCAGCAGCGTTTATCATTGAATCCTCTGCCACGAGGTAGTTTCGTTTGGGTCGTCCAGTTGGAATCGAAGGTTCTTGAGTAAACACAGGTTTACGTCACATCAGAACATCACTGATGCCTTCAAGGTATCAGGCTTATTTCCGTCAACCCATGATCAGCACTATGAGCTGTGTTCACAGTAAGATTAGGTAGTGGCCACAGTGCAGAGGCAAAGTGTCGCACAGGTTGCGTGACTAAAGGCGACACTGGCGTCTTCTGCCGTGTCGCTTTTAGTAGCACATCAAATCCTCCTGCCAAGAGTTTTACAGTTCTGACTAGCTGTTTTCCTGTTGTTGTATAAACCTGCCGATTGTCTCTCTCTCAAGGCCTTCCTTGAGGAGCAGCTGGCCTACCAGGACGCCAAGTACCCCAGAGATCTGAGCGACCTGTCCGGGTGGCAGCCAGACGAGACCCAGATCCCGCTGTGGATGTACTGCTGCACTCCGCACTGCTGCGAACCTGCAGAGAGGCCGCCACCGACCACCGAAAGCGAGGTAAGGGCGTACTGCGCGAGTTCAAAATGCTTTGGCCTGAGTTCTCCGTCTTCCTGCCAAGAATCTCATTCCCATTTTCTCTGTATTCCAGCTCCTGCAAGCATTTTACAGACAGCAAGACGAGATCAGAGGCCTGAAGGAACAACTTAATCAGAAAGACGTTAGTACATAAACACAATCAGCCAATATGACTTAGAAGCAACTGAACATTTTTCCTCCACTCAAAGCTTTTTGGACCAATCGAGATCAAACCTTTGCACCTGTGTCTGTCGTCAGTCAGCAGGACTACTCAAAAAGTACTGAACCGACTTGCACCAAATTTGGTGGAGGAATAAAAAAAAAAATTCCCGAATTGCCCTTTAACCATGTCTGCACCAAAATCCCCGAGCCAGGCCCCGTCCCTCCACCAAGTTTGGTGCAAATTTTTCCAGCACAGTACACGCAATACTTTAATGCCATTCCAGTTTTTGAGTGTAATTCATCAGTTTACTGGGAAACATATTGTTTTTGGTGAATTAAAGTTTCTGCTCTGCAGGTGAAGATCGCTCAACTGGAGCTGGAGATCAAAAACACCAGAAACAACATGAGGGCGACCTTCTGACTCAAACGACCAAAGCTCACCGTGATTGAACCAATCAAAATATACTCAACATTTCCACTCAGTAAAAGACACATCACTTTCATTTGTACATGGTAATTGTATGTTAACACGTTTAGCTTCTGTCAGGTAAGTTCTGCCACAGGTATAATGATGATATGACGGTTAATAATCTAGTAATGTCAACGTCTAATATAGAACATACAGACCAATAAATCAACACAAATAATATCAATCATGTTCTTGACTGATTCGATGATATTCAAAATGTAAGAGCATAAATTAAGTGCTTTAACCATTTCTGTAATTTAAGCTTCATGACATCTGGGTGGACGAACATCTGTCAATCAATATGTGAGTTTGTTTATTACTTTGGTTTATATTAGTTAGGCTTAGCAGAGCATCACAACCTGGGAAATCAGCTTCACGTCAGCCTGAACATAACGAGGGGGAAACAAAGACGGCAGGAGCAAAATGTTAAGATTTTATTTACAAAGTTCTTTTTGTATGTTTTTTTTTTTGTTTGTTTTTTCTTTAACTTACAGAAGGTAAAAAAAAAAGAAAAAAAAAAACAAATTCAACTAGTCAGTGTAAGTGTGAAGGAACAGCTGGATCTCTCAGGAGAGAGAGAGAGAGAGAGAGAGAGAGAGAGACAAAGAGACACAGAGAGAGAGAGCGAGAGAGAGACACAGAGAGAGAGAGACAGAGAGAGAGAGAGAGAGAGAGAGACAGTCCCCGGACAACCATACAAAATTAAACAAAAACAATTTCTTTGAAAAAATATTTCTTTAAAAAGCTCTGTTGGCAAAAAAGAGAGAGAACACAGTTTGCCCTGAGCGCGCTCGGCCTCGGGGGAAATGGGAGGAGGGAGGGCGGGTGGAGGATTGTGGGAGGAGATCTCAAGACGTTCGCCGGGTTCCACTGTCCGTCAGTGACATCACAGAGTGACGACGCCAGAGAGGGGGGGGGGGAGGGGGCTGGGGAAGACGGGAAAAGGGAGGGACAAAAAGGAGGACGGGAAAGCAGAAATCAAGGGTTTTGGTTATTCTTTTGCATCCCAGAAGTGCCGCCACCTCCCGTGAGCTCTTGTCCGTTCTCCCTCCACAGAAACGACCCACATGCATTTATTTCTCACGCTCCGTCTTCTTTTCTTTGTTCACCAAGTAATTACACAACGACCACGAGAAAACTTTGACGCTGCAAAATGAACCAACAAAATATTACAAAAAAAGTGATTTTGACAGTTTATACATCAAACTTTTCTCAAAAAAAAAAAGAAAAAGAAAACAGGAGCTTATGTTTGATTACAAACTAACAAAACAAAAAACTACACAGCAGCAACATCTAAGATCTGTGACGCTTCGTTTGAGCTTCTTACAACTGGTGATGAATTTACTTCCTGTTAACGGAGATAAAAATGCCGCCTCGTGACGTTACGTCCTGAGAAACACAAACACCATGTTAATGTGATACATTTCAAAATGGCTGCTGTGTTCCACCTCTTAACGTAGTTCAGAGGTGCAAAGAAAATCAGGAAAATAACCTGCGTTTTATCTCGACTGGCGTTTTGTTTTATTTTATTTAGAGAAAAACCTTTTTCCCCCCATTTTGGGCCACGATCACGATCACCAGAGGCTCTTCAATTCAAATGATCAAAATCAATAACCAACTCTGTTCAGCTGCATATTGTAAAATAAGTTGATTGACAGAATCTGTAACTGTTTCATTCATTTGTCAAACAAAAAAAAAAACGCCAAATAATGTCTCCAGCTTCTGGAACCAGAGACATTTTAAAGACAAAATTAATCATGACGATAATCAGTGGATTAATTGATATTGAAAATAATGATCAGGTGGAGTTTTAATCAGCTTTGTGTCTTATTCCTGAGTTCACATAAACAGAAAGTGTGAATTATATGAACAGAAAATTATTTGCAGGTTGTTATCAGAGACTTCGGGGGAAACATTTGTGAGATGATGTAAATTGTTGTTTTATCTTTTAGAAATGAAAGATCAAGCGAATAAAAAACAAAACAAAACAAAAACAGGACGAGGTGTTTTATAAGTTAACGGTAAGTCGTTTCGGTCTGAGGAGCCGACAAGAGGCGCAGTGGGAGGAGACCCGGGTCAGAAAAGAGACGCAAGCCCAGGAGTCGGCCGAGTGGAGGGGGGGAGGAGTCAGAGGAGCAGGACCAGTGTTGGCGGTGGCGGTGAGGTGTCGGGGTGTGGGTGGGCGGGGTCACCGGGCGAGAGGTCAGAGGGGTTTGCGGGGTCTCTGTGGGTCCTTAGTCGTCGTCTTCATCATCCTCATCCTCAGGGTCCCTCTTCCTCTTCTCTCCTTTGGCCGGAGAGGAATCCTCGTCTGCAGAGGAGGAGAAGTTTAAAATCGACGACAACAACAAGAACATTTAAGTGTTTTTCTTTGATGATAAAAAGAGAGGTTCATTAATCAAAAGGAAGCCACACTGTTACTGACCATCATCCTCCTCGTCTTCCTCATCCTCATCATCGTCCTCACTGTCCACGTCTCCATTCACCTCTCCGTCCTACAGAGAGAGAGAGAGAGAGAGAGAGAGAGAGAAGTTAGTTTGAAGTGTTTTTATACTTTTACAAACATTTTTCTACAAACTCCTGCTGTTGAAACTTCTTCACTCAAACTTTGTCGAAACAACAAACAATCAACAAATCAACAGGTACTGAGATCAACGGGTGAAGCAGCAGATGAAGCTGAAGAGCGCCCTCTGCTGGGCTGCATCACAAACTACTGCAGAATATTTTATTTTTTTTACCACATTGAAATAAAAGTTTGAATAAAAACTGACACAAACACTGGCCTCGAAAATCTTGAGCAACCTAAACATTGATTTAATTACCACGAAATACGACACAAGACACGACAGTCAGTGTCACGTCGTAACATGATGCTTCTAAAAACCACAGAGGGAAACAAACTCAGATTCACCTCGTCGTCGCCGCTGTCGTCGTCGTCATCGTCATCTTCAGCCACAACATCCTCTTCATCCTCCTCTTCCTCTTCCTCAAAGTCCTCTGACTCACCCTCTGGAATATAAAAAATTTAATTAAATAAATAAAATAAATAAACAAATAAATAAATATAAACAAAAAACAAACCCAGATTATTATAAAACAGATTATTAAATCATGAAAATAGTTTGTAGCAGCTTGAACTCTAGTTTTAAAAATGCTTAGCACAAATAAACACAAGCTAATGTTATTTAAGGCTGTAATTAATGATTATAGATTATGTTCCTGATGAATTGATGTTTAAATAGAAAAATAAAATGTCCATCACTATTCCCCAGAAACTTGTTTTAACTTAATCAAATTATCTAAACTGTGTTTGAATAAATTATAAGTAAATAAACATGAACTCTACTCCAGTGGAGGCCTCCAGGACCGTTAACACCACAGAGGAAGAACAAGCGGATTCAACAGCATCAGGATTTACAGCGATCCGTCAAACCTCAGCGCTGCGGCGTCTCGTCATCTACACGTGACCCCTGACCCCTCACCTTCTTCGTCCTCGTCGACGCCGTCTCCCTCTCCGTCGGAGTCGGACGCCTCGCAGTCGTCGATGTCGTAGCCGTCCAGGTAGGTGAGCTGGGGGAGGAGCTTGAAGATGGACTCCCTGTAGTCGGCCAGGTTGGTCACCTCGCAGTTAAACAGGTCGAGACTCTTCAGCTGGGGCAGCTTTTTCTGGGGGGGCAACAAATGGCGTTACACACTTTGTCTCTGCAACATGAACCAATGGTTTCAGCTCAGACACTTTCTGACTGATGGTCAAACGAAGTGACAATTTAAGGTGATGGTAGATGTGATTAATAAACAAAACAACTAATTATCAATGAAAATAAAAGGTAAAATTGAGCTTCTATAGCTTCAATCGATCAGTTACTGATTGTTTTCCTGCAGCAGGTTTGTGACTGAAAATTTAAATCATAATGAAACTTGTTCAAACCCACAAACACATGTTTTGTAATAAAAACATGTTCATTTAAAAACATTAAAAACATGAAAAGCAAACTGATTATCTATATATGACGAGTCAGATGTGCTGCTGTGGATCATTTAAAAAGATAAACATGTCTTTACTGTCACCACACCCACAACTTCACCAGATGAAACGGATAAAAACAGGCCGTTATTAATCATCAGGGCTCCTAACTCCACCCACCAGAGGCTCCAGGGTGCTGATATCTTTGAACTTGTTCCCGCTGAGGTTGAGGTGCGTTAGGTTCACCAGCCGCTCCGCCAGGACCTCCAGACCGCCTGATATCCTGTTGTCACTCAGCTCCAACTGCAAGAGGAGAGGGAACGTTTGTTTTATTTTCTCTGGTCTTTTAATACTTCATGTTTTTCCCTGGCTGAGAGGTGCGTTTGGTGCGCTCACCTTTTTGAGTTTGTCCAGCTTGGGGATGTCCGATACGCTGGTCAGGCCGACGTTGATGAGGCTCAGCAGCTCCAGGTTGGAGAACTCTTCTGTGATTCCTTCGATCTTCCCTTCACTAGAGCGACAGTTATCCAGAACCAGCTCCTGGACCTGAGGGGAGCGGGCCGGGTGGAGTTAGTCCAACATTAAGGCAAGAAACATTCAATAACTCATACACCACAGCTGGAGACAATAAAAACTTCTGCGGTCTGAAAAGGTAACAGCTTCTACCTCTTGGTTCAGTAAATTATTTTTAAAAACATCTTTTGAACATTATAAAAAGTTCACCACCTGTTTTCACTTCCTCACTCGTCTGAAATACACTGATGTTTTCACAGTTCCTGTAAAATCATATCAGCTGTCTCTTTTTAAACAACCTGTCAGTTTTGTTTTTTTACATAATGTGAGCCGTTTTAAAGTCAATCAGATCAGTTTGTTGGATCACCGCGAGTCGTCATGGTTACGACTCTCACGGCTCCTTCCAGGTATGTGTTTCCCCCCATATGTTCAGACAGGAAGTTAAATATGTAACTGTAAGAGAACAATGACATTTATAATGAAGAAAATCATTAATTTTATACATTAACCCAACTGACTTTGATTTGTTTTTTTGCTTTGATTTAATTTCTGTGTTTTTCAATTAAAAATAAAACACACTTAAATCTCAACATCATTTATCATGAGTTTATTTTGTTTTTGTAGTTTTTGGTGACCAGTTCACTCAGTCTGGGTCAAAGGAAAACCCATTTGTCTCTGGTGGACTTTTAACTTGAGAACGCTTTTATAACCACTTTAAAATGGATATACTCATTTATATAAATTGTAAGGTGCAGTTATGTTTTTACTGACTGCTGACACTCACAGGACTTGTACTCAGGGTTGTGATTTGACGACTGGTATCGGTGTGACTAATTCAAAGAGTCGTTTTGCCCCAGTGAGATCCGTCTCCTCAGCAGCACACTCCAAAAAAGTGAAATAACACAGGATAAAACCACAGAGACTAGCAGATTAAACCACACAAAATCACATTACTTTCAAACGCCTTGAATTTTGCCACCTTATTAACTTATTCTCCGATCAGATATCGACTCATTTAAATGATAATTTAATCAATCATAGAAGCAGCTGCCTGGATCTGGACACACTAAATTTTGGCTTATTTTATCAAATGAAAAACTAAATGTATTTCTCACAAGGAAAATGCACAACAGATTTACCACATCAGACGTAAATTAATCTTTATTTGCAGCCTCTGGGTGGAGGCAAATGTCGTTGGCTTTTGTTCAAAAACAAAACATCTGAAGACCCAATTTTGACACGTGAAATTATAACAAACTTTTTTTTCAGTATTTTCTGACATTGTAGAGACAAAACGTAAAAAAAAAACCCCAACCGACGGAGGTCTGAGACATGCACCTTCAACCAAAATTAAAGCAGCTTGGGAGCAGGACATAGGCATTTACTTCTCTGATGACGTTCTTTAATTCAACTTAATATAAAACCACATGCCACATTTATAAATAGATATTATCTGAAATGTATCCAGCTGTGATAACGGTGAGGGTGTCTTATTGATCCATATGTTCTGGCTGTGGAGGGATGATGTCGGGTGTTTTATCTAACTGAACTGAAGCCATATTCTGAGCTGCTGATGAGGATACATGATTAAATGCAACTTTTTACACAATTTTGATAGATTTGGTGAATTAAAACATTACACTTTGATAACAAACAATACAAAACAATGGTTTATTGTCATAATTAGTATAATTTTAGTATCTATACCTTAAGTCCGGTGTTGTATATAGATGATATCGAGCCAAAACCAATTGTTTGTGGAAGTTAGTCGATATAAATTTCAACTTTTCATTACTGCACTTGGAGATAAGCAAAAAACGGACCGCATACGTTTTTAATAATATACAAATACTGGATTCTGGGATGAATATTAATACGATTTATAAGATAGACTAATAAGAAGAGGACAAAACGTTAGGACACAGCAGAGGAAGCAGGGTCGTGTTAAGGACTCTTGTACCGTTTCATATTGGAACAGACCCCGGTCCAGACTGTTTGTAAACTCCCGACACACGTGATGCTGCTCGGTTAGCCCATCTCCTAGCTCTCCGGTAACGGCTGCTCCGCTGGCCTCTTTACTGTTTACACCCGCCCCCTCCAACAACTTAGCCCCCCGAGTGAAAATAACCCGGTTTATATCGGTTTAAAGGAAGCGTGCCAGGCGGCTGTATCAAGACCCGAGCACACGAAGTAGCTTCTTTAGCAAGCTAGCAACTAGCACGCCGCTGGCTACGCGCCCTCAGCACACGGGCTCTGACTAATCCCTGGAGATGCGCCAATATCCACAGCGTCGATTTTAGTTTTTAAACAGATAAAGTTTAAGTCGTGAAGCAATATAAACGTGGGTTTGCAGTTGTAAATAAATATAATTTACATTAAACCAGGATTAGTATATAAATCGGAAAATAGCGCATTTCCTGCTTTGCACGAGTATTTTCCTATAAAGGCGATATCGTGACGAAGTAATTTTAGCCTGTTAACGAAACCGTATACTTCTTCCATTACAGGTGATTAACACACTCGTCGACTAAAATAAATACGTTTCTTGAATATTTAAATTGCCTACAGCCCTTTAGTAGATATAAATCGTCCTATAACTTCGTAGCAATGTGATCCCAGACATTAGCCAGGCCCCGGGAGACACGGATGTGCATATTGAACGTTAAGTTTCGTTCCCCAGGAGCGGCTAATAAGTCACAGTTTACGAAATGTGCAAGACAATTGTGAGCTAACTGTAGTGAGAAAAAAAGTGTGCGTTTAATAATGAAAACAACGCGGTAAACATCGCAGCCACGCAGCTGTTTACCACCGATAAAATGGCCAAGAGATAACGGGCCTCCGGAGCTGAATTGGGGATTTACGTGTAACTAATTGAAGTTGTGTTACACAGTTTATTAATTTATTGGAAGTTGTTTGCGAGGAGTAAATATACATTTCGGCACTTTTCGGGAGCTGCAGACACCCTGCCATGTGCTCGGCACCCCTCCTTCTCCGGCCGGTCAAGTTTACACTGCAACGTCTCCGATAAACAACGAAACAAACCCGGGGACTCACCTCTGTCGGCGACCGGTGCCTCAGCTCTAAGGAGACCCTCTTCTTCATGTCCATTTTCCTCTGGTTTCGGCCTAAGTTCGGGTTTGTGGTGCTAAAAAATTTGTTTCTCTTCGATCCTGTCTTCACTATCAACACGCGGAACCAGCTTGAAGGTAGCGACAATAAAAACGCAACACTTCCGGGATATGTTTCCAAAATAAAAGTCGCATGCTTGCAGCGGAAATGCTGTTTTTCCCCCCTAAAAATAACATGCATAACCAATACATTTTACATACATTTTACGATACATTTTTATTTTTTTAGTAATAAATATGTCAATATGTGTTCAGATAACGTGTGTTTGCCCTGAGTAATGGGCTGATAACACACAGAGTACACTAAAAATATGTATATTAAGGATGATAATAATGAATATGATACTGAGAATTATATTGTGCACAATTTATCTAAAGAGCAAATATCTCTATGTATAATCGCACAATACTTTGATTAGCAAGGTCAAAACAGATGTAAATGTGTAAATATGGATGATGCACAAATACCAGGTTGGCTATTCACATATTTTCCATTTGTTATATATATACATATATATATATGTGTGTGTTATTTGTGTTACACAGAACGACAAAATCCAACTAAACTTTAAAACTATACATATTTATTGTATTTAATACTAAGTTCTCCTATGTATGGTGGTTTCGCATCTATTTTGAAGGCAAATTACTTTACTTCCGGTACGAATGGATGTTCTTTCGTCGAACTTGATCCTGGGTCAAGAACGAGTGAAACGTTCCCGTGGCGTGTGTGAAAACTGGGTCAAGCCGCTTGCTGCTTTCAATTGCCGTCAAAAATATCAGAATTTTTCATTTACAAACGCACATTGACGACTAAACAAATAATAAACCCAATTTTGAAATACACTTGACTTTTCTCAATCTCAAACTAATTACACACCATCACGAAAAGTTATTTTTGTATTATATATAACGTGAGAGTATATACAGTTATTACAAAACATGGTCTCGACCTGGGTTATTTACTTATTGAATTATTCAGTGGTGGAAGGCAGCAAAGTACATTTACGCAAGAACAGTTCCCAGGCACTTTACATGTATTTCAGTGTTTTAATTGTATGTTATTTTCTACTTCTACTCCACTACATTTCAGGGCGGGAATATTGTGTGTTTGACTCCACTACATTTATTTGACAGCTAGGGCTCTGGTTCAGTTTTATTATTATTCTGACAAAGAAAATGCTTGATTTCGTTGGAAATGTCATATATTGTTTTTCGGAAAGGGTAAAGTTTGAGCTTTTGAGGTGCACCTGAATGCATCAGATCTTGGTTTGTAAAAGGAGGGAAATGACAGCAGGAGGGAATCAACTCGACAGCGCCTTAGCGGTCATTACACTTGGATTCAATAGCCGACCAAGTAGGTATCTATCTATCTATCTATCTATCTATCTATCTATCTATCTCTCTATCTATCTCTCTCTCTCTTATATTATTATTATTATTCTCTTCTTCTTCTTCTTCTCTCTCTCTCTCTCTCTCTCTTCTATCTTCTTCTATCTATCTATCTCTCTCTCTCTATCTATCTCTCTCTCTCTCTCTCTCTCTCTATCTATCTATCTATCTATCTATCTATCTATCTGGCCAAAAGTGTGTGGACACCTCTGTCCCCTTACTTTTGTTTGATTGTGGTCTGAGCCTGGACCAAACAGAGCTGAGCATGCCTCTGTTTTCTGCCTGGTAATAACAGTCTAACAATATAATAATACATTAGCTGAAGCAGTGTTTTATTCATTTATTTATCTCTTACATTTATCAGCGGAGAAAACCAACAATAATGAATGTGACGTTGATTTTATTTTACATTAATTGTCTAAACATCTTCATTGTCAGTGTGGAACTAAATTCTCCTTATTATAGGATTTCCATGACGTCCATTTCAAACAACCTACTATTATCTCATCCCTTTTTAAATACTTTATTTACACAATATGAGCATATTAGATTGATGTTAGTGTCCCATTTTAACCATTTCCACAATTGTAACAAATAAAAATTTCTACATATTCTTGCAGAATAACATCTCACTGAATAAACTGTAAGAATGTACAGTATGGCAGATGTACGGTTAATCTATATCTGACCGGTTTCCTTCTCTGATCATACATGTGATCATTCATGACTGCCGCTTTCAAAACTAAGGTGTCCACATACTTTTGTCCATGTAGTGTATCTGTGTATTTAAGAGGAACAGATTGGAGTCTCGTGTCTGCAGCGTGTCATCATAGTGTTAATTCTTTATTGTCATTACATTGTAGTTCATCTTCACGACAAGCAGTTATACATACAGTGGTCTTAGATTATATCATCATCCAGTACGAGGAGAGCAACAGTTAGAGTTAGTATCACAGCTAGGTTTTTCCATTGACCACACCCCATCCCCTGTCTCTTATACACATCTTAAATAACCAACTTAATACATACAAGTACATAAATAAACAGCAACAAGGTGTGTATATACTCACATACACACATGTAGCTCACCCTGTCTCTTATACACATCTTAAATAACCAACTTAATACATACAAGTACATAAATAAACAGCAACAAGGTGTGTATATACTCACATACACACATGTAGCTCACCAGAAGACACCAGGTTCCATAGGCATAGGGCTATTTTATACAGCCACAAGGCAAACAGCATCATGGAGCAGCCACAGGTCAGACCGAGGCCACATCACCGCACCCTGAAAGTCACGGTGCAGACCGTGACTCTGAGAGCAGAATTACTCTCTTTGATCGGGTTACACTCTTCAGCGGCAACTTCCCACAACAAATGAGAACTCTGGTTGAAAATACACAAACAAAAGATGATTGTTTTGTTTGTTTTTTGTATTCGTGATCCTGGAAGGTCAGCAGGTCATTTCACAAGAAACAAAGTATTTCATCTCTTAAATCTCCTTAATTTAAAAATAAATATGTCCATTCCAGCCAAGAAATATTCCAGCTCCTGACCTTCCATAAAACCACAGCTTGACGTTTTTACGCACATTAGCCAGGCTAGTTGTTTCCCTCTGTTTCCAGCCTTTATGCTAAGCTAGGCTAACTGTCTCCTGGTTGTATCTTCATTTAACTCTCCCTAAAGATACAAACTATGAGTTTTTAGATTAAAGTGCATTTGTTGTCATGTATTCAGTGGCACCTGAATCTAAATTCAGCCAGAAAAACAGACTCTTTTCAAGTTTAGCCCAAAAAAAACAGAAAGAGTGTTCCTGCTTTGAGAGTTATCGTGCCACTGAGTGAATTATGGAGAACCAAAGCGTCCGTGTGCAGGTTTGGTTTGCAGCGCTGCACCCGAGTCCGTCAGTCCAACAGCGATGTCGGAGCTGAAGTCAGGAAGGTGACGTGGCCGAGGTCTGACTCTCATCAAGATGAGAAGGGGAAATGGAGGGTAACACTGTACAAGTCCCTCATTGAGGTTAGAATACATGTCGCCATAGAGGGCAAATCAACACACAAGAAAAGAAAACAAAAAAATAAGAAGAATAAAAGAAAAGAGCAACAAAGAATTCTGACAAGGTGCAAAATACATAAAAACTTATTCAAAAGGTTCAAAAAAGTCTTAAAGCACTTTGTAATTTGACGGAGAGTGCTATACCAATATAGCTTAAGCAAGTCAAAAGTAAAAAAAAACAAAACAATAATGTAACAGGAAAAGAAAATGACGAGTATCAGGTAACACAGGCTCAATGCAGCGTGAGAGGAAAGCTAGCAGGACAAACACATCCCCATTATTTTTTGGAAAACCATCTCAAACAGCGGACGTAAAGCGGTTCATTTGCATGCAGCTCACAGACTTTTCCACAGGCGGACTCAGAAAATCAGGTTTCAGACTCAGACCACACGGACAAACACAAAGAAAACCAAAGAAAAACACTGAACGCAGTTGTGCTCCAAACCCCCGTCTTTTACAACAACCTGTAACAGCCACAGAAAAGCAGGTATGTGGCAGAAACAATGAAGAAAGAGAGACTATTACCTAATGTTGACTTTGTCTGTCGTTGTATTGTTGCTGTTGTCGTCGCATATGTGCTTTGGCAATGGAAGAGATGTCTAAGCTCTAAGCTCTTGGAACTAGATAGATAGATAGATAGATAGATAGATAGATAGATAGATAGATAGATAGATCTCTTCCTCTTATTGAAACATTAGATTTATTGTTAGGTCATTTATTGCCTTGGTATTCGATGTGTATTAACAGTTGATAGATGACATTCAATCTGCAACCTGGTTAAAACTGCATTTTTCTCTTTTCAATTCCTATTATCACTACTTGTGTCTAAAACACTTTTATACCTTTCTAGAGGAACTCTTTAAACTTCACATCTTTGAACTGAAAATTTTATAAAATGTTTTTTTCTCTGCTGAAAACCTGGTTAATTATTACTATAGTCAACTAACTTGTCAGCAACTGGTACGGTGCGACTCATTTCATGGCCCTGACCCGTAGCTTAACAAACACAAATAATGCACCTTGGACAAATTGTCGATAATATACAGTCATGACTCAGCAGCTACAGTAGCGTCGTGACATGATGACAAGTATTCAGAATGTATCTTCAGAATACAATAATTAAGCAACTGTACATTTCTAAACACCAAAAGGGACCTTACACATTCTGAGAAGAATACCTCATACCTACGTGTTCAAATTTTCTTTCCTTAATTCGTTGTTGTGCATCACGCACAGCTCAACATATCAGGAGACTTTGGCTCAGGGAGAAAGTGATGAAATCTCAAATACAAATCAGGGACTTGACAAAGTGTCATGGTTGTGTTAAACAGTTAGATTAGTTAGATTTTGGCAGAAATAGAACAACACATGTGGTTCAGTCCACGGCAATAAAATCCTGCTAACGGAAATTAGCAGGGCAATTATTGTAATATATTGAAATTTTAATACAATAATTGTGTATGCACAGGAATGGCAAAAATATCTGACATAAAGAATGCATAGTACAACTGTTTAAAATGAAGGCCGTCACTTTATATGTTACTTTTAGTTTGAGGTATTCAGTGTTCAAGCACCAAATACTTTACTTTTAACTTTGAAGTATCCTGCTTAACACTGCGTTACCAAAGCACAAGTACGGGAATGTGAAGCGAAAGGCTAGCTGGTTAGCCACATTTGGCTCAGTAGCGTTAGCCATGCTAGTACAGATTCCTGCCGATGTTTGACCACGTAATAAATAATGCCTGGATAGAAAAACCCAAAGCTTTTTAATTAAAAACACAGTCTAAGCATTACATATCCAACTATGTGGGTTTAATTTAAAAAAATGTAGTCTAATTTTAAAAATGTTATCATGGTAAATGAGAACAAGCTTTCTATCAAGGTTACTAACTTTAGCTCCATATATGCACCAGGGTCCATCACAGGCTCTGTAGTCAATCTTTGACACTATTCAGTTTTTTATATACAATGGAGTCGGTATAAACCCAGCACCATACTGACTGCCCATTCCAACAAGTCATGAATATAATAGTAAGTTCTTCAGTCTTATGTTTTGAAATGCATTGAAACAGATCTCTAACCACTGCCAGAACATTTTCAAATGCCGATATTCTTGACTCAAATCGGCCTAATTTGGAACAAAACTCTTTCTAGTAAAAGTGAACAAGTGCTAAAACTGCATCCTTCAGCCTGTGTAGCTGCGAGAAAAAACGGGCAACATTCTGCTATTAAAAACAATGTTCTGCTGCCACCAAAGGCAAAACTCGACAACTTTGGTTTAACCAGCGTTTTTACATGAGCTGATGGTAAGCGGCGTCTGTAAAAGGTAGTTTTTTCACGATGTTTAATCTAACATTGTTGAATTATTAAAAACCTAACTATGAATAACATAAACGTTTTTCATATGGTTTAAGAGAGGGTTCCTCAATGCTGCCTTACAAAGAATACAGATGCAAAGGTAAGTTGCTTACTGTAGTAACAGTTATAGCCATTGCACAACTTCCTCTTTATCCTGTATGTGATGCACATTACAGGGAACTGTCATGGCTAATAGTTACCATGAATACTGACTGCTTACTGACCTAATACATTCTGAGCGCTCTTGGGTGTTTCAGAATGTTGGTTCAGTCCAGAAACAGTCTTTGACAGTCCAAGAATGTCACCAAGGTTCCGGAATGTTCAAAAGTGTTTCAACGTTGCCAAGATTCCGGAATGATCGAACGTTTCTAGATCGTTCTGTGGACTTGTCAAAGTTGTAGAATGTTTGAAGGGCTCAAGTGTGTCAGAGACCTACAATACTCACAAACCTTTACAGTCATACTGAGGTTGAAGACGGTAGAGATTTCAGTAGATCAGGTAGTGTTCTGAGAGCTGCAGAATGTCTCCAAGCTTTTGGAATATTCAAAAGATCTAAAACATTAGAGACCTCAAGAATGTTCTTGAGTTTAGAGAAATTGGTTAGCACTCTATAGAGATTTCCACAACCATCTGTGGGTTCTACAATGTTTGGTGGAATTAAGGGCACTGAGAAAACTCTAAAATGTTTCAGAAAATGTTGGATATTCTGTTGGTGCTAAAGATGAGTGGTAGGTCGTACAATTTGTGGGTTTTCCCAGGTGATCATAGCAGTTGACAAGATGTCTGTCAATGACTGGTATGCCCTTTTACAAGGCATTGAACTGCAACCAAGTTGAACATTGGAAAAAACGTAGTTCTCATAAGCTTGATTAGCGGAGATAGTGTATGGGAATTTAAGAATGGCTACCACTGTTCACACAGTCCTGCATGCAAAAGCCACAAAAAGTATGAGGCAGCGAGCATATACTCCACACAGCACACACAAAACACTGTGAATGGGTAACTTAGAATCGTACACAGAGAAAAAACAAGCATATTTTCCTCTGTGAATACTTTAATAAGCCAAGGCTTATCAGTTTACCAACCTGGGGAAAAGCTCTGTTCAGTACAACTGGCCTGTGCTGGTTGTGTTAGCATATCACTGCTGTCAGGTAAATCATGTAACCCAGAGTTTTCCTTTTCATCGCTTGAGCTGACACGTTTATTGACGCTGAATGAGTTTTCTGACCCTAAAACCTTTAAAACCTGCTAAAAGTCCCATTAATAGATGAATGGGTTTCAAAAGGACTGATCAAGTATTCTCTTTTTCATCTTGGAAAAATCTTCTTATTGCAGATGCGGCTTTATTCAAAAGATGCACTCCCGAAAACTAAATTTTACTATCGCTCAAATTTTTGATTTGGCTGATTCATGCATACAGCCAGCGAGCTTAGATTCTATGCAGACTCTGAGAAAGGCAGAGTATGTTCAGAGAAGTGTCAGAAAGAGTATGAGATATACTCAAATATAAACAGAAGGGTCTGATGACCTACTATAGCTCTGGATCATGGGTTAGTGGTCTGTATATAGTATGGAGCCATGCTAAAAGGCAGTGCTAGCCAAGAGAGAAAGCAAGAAAGAAAGGAAGGAAGAAAGAAAGTGGGGAAGACTGTAACAGTTGCTGAGAAATCTAGGGCTGTTGAAAAGCACAAGAAGGCAAGTCAAGGTAGAAAAGACAGAATTACTCTGAGAGAAAGATGGCAAGAAAAGTAAGTAAGAAGAGAGGAAGAAGACAGTATCACAAAAAAGCTGTCAGGCGGTTTAACTGACAAGCAGGTATTTGTGCTGGCTTGATCATAATAGAGTAAGAACAGGTCGAAACGCACATACAGACACATACATGCACGTACATATACACCGTGCCTTATTCGCAAGTCTCCGAAGCCTCATTGGTATCCAGTGCTGCCTGGCCGAGCACTGCGCTGTAGAAGATCATCATCTCTTCGTCTTCTCGTCTCTTTCAATCCCCCTCTTCTCCCACTCTTCTGCATCTCTCATGCTAAAATCCTCCTCTCCCGCTCTTCTTCTCCTCTAATCAATGTCCCAGCGCCTCGCCTCATCCACCCCGTCTCCAGCTCCTCTCTCATTTCAGTCCATTTCGTGAAAGCAGAATGGCACAGAAGCACAGAAGAAGAAGTAGAAGGAGGGCGTGGTTTGTTGTTTATGCAAATACAGGCTGTTTTTACGGGGTGTCTTGATTGGTCGGGGGGGAAAGGGCCAGGTCGTCGGCAGGACCTAATGAGGGAGCGGCACCAGGATATCCACGTAGTTGATGGGGAAGAAGCCCGACTGGCCGTTGATCATGCCCTCGTACCAGTTGTCGTCGATCTGATTGGTCAGGGTGATGACGTCGCCCTCTTTGAAGCCCAGCTCCCCCTCGTTCTCTGGCTCGAAGTCGTAGAGTGCTCTGCAGCAGGGCTGGTCCATGGGGGCTACGATAGGACAGACACAAAAAGGACAAGGTGGATATAATCAGGTTTTTTAAAAGAAGAATTATAAGTCAGGTGCTACGACCTCTAGTGGCCATATTTGAGAGTCTTCCCGTCTTTTGAGTATTATATCTAGAGGCGTTTGGGGAAAGTAAATCCACAAGGTGCTTAAAAAAGTAGGGGAGCGCTTTATAACATCACATAGTGCTGCACTACCTTGCACAAATTTTGAGAAGACTTCTGCTCATCATCACGATTCACCCTAACGTTTCGGTCTCTAGACTGAAGTATTTTTACACTGCATGGGATAAAACGAGCAGTTCTTGCACCTCACATCTGTTGGATTGGGCCATTATTGCACCGATACCATGAAGTCTGATCCCAGTATAAGGCTGTTTCATGCACAGCAGATAAGAAAAAAAGATTTTGGTTAGGTCAACATCCCACTTGCTAACCCCAAGTATATTTCCTCCCCTCTACCTGGTGATCTTCCGGGGGATTTGGCGGAGTGTATCCCCCCGTTGTGGCTCTCACTGGGAGGCAGCAGCTCCAGGGTCATTCGGGGTTTGGGAGCGAACTCCTTCCTCGGTTTACCGGACACTTCTTTTATCCTGGACAAAGACACGGTTAAAAAAAAAAAAAAAAAAGGTTTGTCTCATCACATAAATCTATTTCTATTGGACTATTTTTATCTCCGGTCGGCAGATGAATAAATACCTGTCCTCCATCTTGCTGGAGAGCTGTTGGAGGATTTCGGCAGCGCGGCTGTGGTACTCCAGCTGAGCTTGGACCAGCGCTGCCAGCTGGCTCACCTGCTCTATCTGCAACACACACACACATGCATATGGTTTTTTTGTTCTGACTGCATTAGCCTTGTTCTGTACCCATGCTGGGCCTGGGTCTGGCTCAGCACAGCATGGCACAGGATTGCTGCCCTTTGTTTTTCCAAAGCAGCAATCACACTGGGGTCCTGTTGAAAAATCGGATGTGTAACTATAGCAACACTAGAAGTATTCCAACATCAACAAGAGACATGGTGAATATTTTATTGTTGTTTTTTTACTTTCCAGATACTTTGAGGTTTTATTTTTATTACCACATCCACATTTGTTGTCATTTCTGAAAATACTTTATAATAGATTTTGTTTCAAACTATTTTAGTTTGGTCTTTTTTTTTGTTTTTGATTGTTTAGCTTTCTGTAAACGTCAACTTTCAACACTCGTTCGTAGCGACATTTACTGTACCTTCAACTCTGATCATCTATATTAAATTCCCCACAAATACAAATATGATTTATTGTACTTTGCAGCATAAGTAAAAAAGATGAGATCGTCCTTACGTCACTCTCCAGCAGGTTAAACATGCTCTGCTCTGCGATCTCTTTGCTCTCGTCGAACTTCTCTAGCGCCTGTTTGATTTCATCGTCCTGGACTTTCCCCTGACGCTTCTTCTTGTAGTCGAAGTCCAGACGGCGGCCCTCCATCTTCTTCAAATGGTGCTATGGTGGAGGAGGAGCATGGAAGATAAATCACTTTGGAGACCAGCATCTGAACTGTGCAACTATTTGATGGCAACTCTCTACAGCTTCGATTACGGCTTCACATAAGGATTAACAGCATCAAGCGACCTTTAAGTCTGGGAACCAGCAGCAGGAGTTTTATTCACCTGTATCTCTTTGAGGTCTTTGTCGTGGAGGTTCTGCAGCGGGTCAATGAAGTTTTGTTTGACCTCCATGTCCAGGGCGTCCTTCACCTCCCCGAGTTCCTTCATCGCCTCGCTGGCGTCGAGCAACGCCAGGCCTGGAAGGAAGGGATGAAGGGATAACAAATAAGGAGATGTGTATAAGAGACAGCCTCCACGCCATACACCAATGTATTGACAATCGTCAAACACGCCACAGGTGCCGAACCAATAAATAGGACGCAAGAATAAATAAA
>NW_019525465.1:298401-299255 GCF_002814215.2 Seriola lalandi dorsalis
TTTTCCCCCCCCCCCCCCCCCACTACTGACATATGTACATTCACACTTACCGAAGCAGGACTCCTCTCCTAACTCCCGTCCAAACTTCGACATGGCGTCACCCAGGACGGTCTCAGCCTGCGGGTACCCAGGTCCCTTATCCTGCCCGCGGATCTTTGACATGGTGTTGATCATACTCAGCTTGGCTCTGGAGGCTTTAAGGAAGCAAATGAGCGACGAGTTAAATACTGACATTATTTCTTTTTTCTGCTGCGTGTTGTTGAGTGCAGTTTGACTGTGTGTTTTCCACCTGGATTGGGCTGTAGGTATTCTGTAGTTCTGGTCATGATGTCCAACACCGCTCTGCTGGTGACGTCCACCTTCTGCAGAGCAAAATACATCCGATAAAATGTGAGAGATATGAGCAACACCACAATTAACACACAAACCTACTGACTAATGTAACTGAAAACATAAGTCATTTCATAGAAAATCAAATATTAATTACTAAGTAAGTAAACTTCAGAGTTAAAAAACTCTTCTAGGTTTGTTTAATAAGACTTGCTTCATTCGGACTGTGTGGGTGGGATTAATAAATCACAGGTCTTTATTACAGCATGAAACAGAAAATGGATGAAACAGAGCATTTTCTTTTCTTTCAAGGTTCTTTTAATAATTGCAAATGTACCTTTTCCATCTCTTTGAAGTCATCGTCTAACTTGGTTCCTTCCGCCCCTCCAACCTTCTCACTGACTTTCTGTAATGAGAGAAAGAAAGGCAGATACAGAGTCAGGATTTTCTACTCTGGAGGACTTTAATGTCTGGAGTCCACCCTGAGAGAGGAGACAGTTATTCCTGTTGCGAGATGAAAGCGA
>NW_019525465.1:299275-307375 GCF_002814215.2 Seriola lalandi dorsalis
GAAGCAAATGAGCGACGAGTTAAATACTGACATTATTTCTTTTTTCTGCTGCGTGTTGTTGAGTGCAGTTTGAATGTGTGTTTTCCACCTGGATTGGGCTGTAGGTATTCTGTAGTTCTGGTCATGATGTCCAACACCGCTCTGCTGGTGACGTCCACCTTCTGCAGAGCAAAATACATCCGATAAAATGTGAGAGATATGAGCCACACCACAATTAACACACAAACCTACTGACTAATGTAACTGAAATAAATGTAGATATTTGGATAATATAATAAAATAATCGAACTGATACCACTCCCATATTAGTGTGTTAAATATGAATCTACAACCAGCAGCTGTTAGCTTAGCTTAGCTTAACACTGTTATCAGGGGGAAACAGCTAGACTGGCTCTTTCCAAACGTCTCTAAAGCTCACTAACTGACATCTTATGTCTTGTTGATTTCAATTGTACAAAAACCAAAGTGTAAAAATGACAATTTTCAGTTTTACTGGGAGTTAGAACTATTTTATGCTAACTCAAGCTAACTAGCTCTTAGCTGTCGTCAATCTGCTTATTAAACTAAGAAGAAAACAAAAAGTGTTTTACCCAAAATGTCAAACTTTTTCTCTAACACAGCTAAGCTAAGATAAGCTAAGCTAATCCCCTCTGAGACTTTACCCAACAACACTTCCTGCAGCTGCTTCTTCAAAGTAAAAGCAACAATCAGTTCTCATCACTGGGGCTTTTACTGTGAAGCAGCTGCAGTGTTAAACCCCCTGAAAACATAAGTCATTTCATAGAAAATCAAATATTAATTACTAAGTAAGTAAACTTCAGAGTTAAAAAACTCTTCTAGGTTTGTTTAATAAGACTTGCTTCATTCGGACTGTGTGGGTGTGATTAATAAATCACAGGCCTTTATTACAGCATGAAACAGAAAATGGTTGAAACCGAGCATTTTCTTTTCTTTCAAGGTTCTTTTAATAATTGCAAATGTACCTTTTCCATCTCTTTGAAGTCATCGTCTAACTTGGTTCCTTCCGCCCCTCCAACCTTCTCACTGACTTTCTGTAATGAGAGAAAGAAAGGCAGATACAGAGTCAGGATTTTCTGCTCTGGAGGACTTTAATGTCTGGAGTCCACCCTGAGAGAGGAGACAGTTATTCCTGTTGCGAGATGAAAGCGAGAGAGTAGAGCAAAGAAGAGAGCTGTCGAGGAACAAATAGGAGACAGTATATCAATTAAAAGAAGCAGGAGAAAGAGAAAATGGAGTGACGACATTTACTTTAATGACAAAATGAATAAATTAGACGACTGATCTCAGTGGTTAAATTAGCAGTGAAAGCAATGACTGCTCTATGAGCGTTAACCTTTAATTCTTCAGTTTTATTGTTCAGGTCGTTAAAATATATTAAAGTGAGTCAGTAACACTTTATTCATCTGGTTCTGAAGGCGGCGAACGAGCAGCTTGAATTCTTCAACAGCCTCGTCATCGTTCAGCGAGAGTCTGAGAGCGTCACTGTTTCTTCTGTTGTTTAATAGAGACTTCACACAATCTGAATCTGCACTCAGAGTCTGTGTTCACACTCATTACATCTCTCAATGGACCGTAACATGAATATCTATTATGAATATGAAGGTGTCGGATTTCTGCTGATGTCTCTCTGCCGCTTCTTTCTGCCAAAACAACCATCAACCTCCGGGGCTGAAACATGAAGCATCAACACTGGAGAACCAGAAGCTGCAGTTCCTCTAACGACCACTAGAGTCTGGCTGCAACAGTGAGTCAGTCCCCATAAACTCCCGTGTTAAAATGTCCAACTTTACAGCAGGAATAAACATGTTTACAGCCTGGAACAAAAAACTGTTTTGGTCTCTAGAGCTAATTTCCAACCTGTTTACAGTCTCGGCTCCACACACGCCCCTCCTCTTTGTCCATTCTTGGATTAGCTGGGAGTTAGGGGGCGGAGTCAGATACTGCCAAGATGGCGACAGTGGGGCAGCTCACTCTGAGCTTCAAAACTCTGCTCTTCAGAAACCTGTGGGTGACGTCACAGAGGCTACGTCCATCTTTATTCACAGTCTCTGTTTCCAAACCAGTAAATTTACACACAATGGAGAAACTAACCGCAGGTGTCAGACCTCCATGACCTTGATGTTACTAATCATCCGTATTCACTTCAGGTTCACACATGTTGCTCTCACAACCTCTGATGCGTCTTCACCTCGGTTTGTCATTGAGATCGCAGGACGTGCCGCAGAGTCTCAGGGAAGGAGGAGGGAGGAGGAGAGTGGGATTTTCCACAATCGTGACTCACATCGCTCACCCACGCATTAGAAACACACACACACACACACACACATCATGCAGTATAGACTCGTAAACATGCATAAAGCACCGACAGGACAGTGCTGCATTTAAAATATATTCAGATTTACAGGAGAAGTCCCCTTTGGTGCAGGTGCATAAATAATTAAACACAAATGCTGCAGCCCTGTAAACTGTGTAAATGAAGGTACTCAACTTTTTCATAAAAAACATATTATAAGCTTAGAGAATAACATTTTTAAAGGTTAAATCAGATAATAAAAAATCACTTGGGGCCCTTGTTGTGTTCAGGAGTTGTTAAAGTTCAACGATGTAAAAATAATCCAAGATTTCACACAAAAATAAACAATTGGAGAAAAGTCAAACGTGTGAATCAGAGTTTTGGTTTTTCTTCTTTACTCTCTCATGAATCGTGTCATGACCCCTCAGATATATTTTGGGGCCCTTTTGAGGGGCCCGACCTCTATGTTGGAAACCACTGGAGTAAACAAACCGTATATAAAAATAAACAGATTTTCTGCAGAATGAGTGATTTTACTTTTGATTATTTACATTTAGCTGGTGAAACTTTTTTACTTTTACTTCATCAGAGTTTTTCATGCAGGACTTTTAGTTGTGATGAAGTATTTTTACCTTAATGTACAGGAACCGCTGCACACTGCTCACATGGAGGCGCATTATTACACAACACATCATAATGACATGCAGTTTGTTGACTGAGCAGCTAATGGTGTGTGTGTGTGTGTGTGTGTGTGTGTGTGTGTGTGTGTGTTTGTGTATGAAACAGATGTCACACACGTTATACATCAAACTAACAAACCATGCAAACACAAAGGTAAATATGTGTGTTTATGTAACCGCTTACACACCTGAGCACCTGTGAGTGTGTGTGTGTGTGTGTGTGTGTGTGTGTGTGTGTGTGTGTGTGTGTGTGTGTGTGTGTGTGTGTGTTACGGAGGACATGCTTTGATCGGATGGAATGAGAGAGACACAGATGGATGACCATGAGAGAGTTGAGGTGTGTTATAGTCATGGACACATGATGAGCGCAGCCAGGTCTTTATATTGTTGTTTTTTGTCTTTATGTTGTTGCTTTTAGTCTTTTGTCATTGTTTTGAGTGTTTTTGTTGGTGTTTTGAGTTTCTTTTTTAGTCATTTGTCATTTCATGAGTCTCTAATCATTTAGATTTTCCTTGTGTTTGTTTGTTGGTCACTTTTTATCTCTTTCTGGTTCTATTCGTAGTGTTTTTGTGTCTCTCTGAGGTTGCGTCGTGTCTTTTAACCGAGCTCTTTGACTTTCAAACGACATATTAACAGTCACTTCATACAGAGGCACAGGTCCAGGGGCCTCCACACCTCTCTGGTCCCTGGACCTGTGCGTGGTAGGCCCCAGTTCTCTAATCAATCCATGATAATAAAAAAAAACAAACAAAAAAAAATATATAAAAACACCACAAAACCATAGCAGGAAAAGAAAGTGAAAAGGACGGACAGATGAGGAAGAAGATGCAGTTGCCATGGAGACAGGGATCTGACTGGGTCCTCTCATGTTTCCAAGAACACACACACACACACACACACACACCAGTCTGTGAGTCTGGTTGCAGAGAGGTGTACTGACACACTTATATAACCGTCTCAGTGTTAGTTTCTTCTCCTGCCTCTTCACACTGTATCTGACTTCAGTTTATTTCTGTTTGACCGGCTTTAAAGTTCAGCAGCAGCACTGATGTTTATCTTTTTATTGTGAAACACTGAAGTCGACCTCATCATCTATTAGCTGTATATAAACATTTGATAAATTCTATTAAAATTAATTGATTAATAAAAACTTTTCGTGGCTTTTCACTTTTCTTTCAGTGGCTAAAGCTGTTGCACAGAGCGCTACACTGTTCTGTCGACGACCTGCGGGGGGCGCTGTGCCGACGTCGTCCTTGTGTCCAACCGCAGACAGGTTCGACATTTAGTTTTGGTGGCAGAAAAACTCAAACATGGACCCACGGGTGCTGCAGTGTGAGTCGTTTCACACCCATCATCCTGCACTCACACTCAGCTCCAACCACCTTTCAGACCACTGAGGCTTTAACCAACCCCATCTGTTCTACATCTCCTCCTCCGCAGTCGCTTCTCATCACTTTCTCTTTTGTTTTTTGCAGCTCCCACTTCTTCACTTCTTCAGCTCTATTTTCTCCGACCTCCTCCGTCCCTCCTTCCTTCCTTCCTTCCCTCCTTCCCTTCATCTCCCCCGTCTCCTTTTGCTGAGTCATTCTCGTGTGGGGGGAAAATAAATACCCTTAATTAATTACGCGATCGTCCTTACAAGCAGCTGAAATTGAAGAGGTCAGAGGTCGTGGCACCCTGACAGCAGATGGAGCAGATAGCCCTCCTCTCCAGCGGACATTAATCTTGTGTGCAGGAGAATTAGCCTATCAGGGAGGAGAGGGAGGGGAGGAGAGCTGGCAGCCGGAGACGGTTCATCTATCAGTCTGAACGGCTGCCAAAACACTCAGACGCCATCTTGGACTGTAAGACGGATAAAATGGATTGATGACCAGCTCAGGCTATTTATCCAAAATGTAATATGTCTGTTTTAGGAAAAAAAAAAAGTTCAATTAATTGTATGATTCCATCAATATTTAAGAATCTTACAGTGGCAGCAAAAAGAAAAATAATATTTTGGAATAAATGGATTAATACAAAGTAAAGTTCTTAATCATAATGTGATGTTAGCAAATTAATCAATGAAATAAACTCTGTGTATTTGATTCATAAATTCTACTTTGGTAGAAAAAACAGAAACATGGACACTGCAGTGTAAACTATATGGCCAAAAGTATGTGGACACGACTTTTCACACACTTTAGTGTATTTTTGGGTCAGTGGTTGTTTTCCTGGTTTGTGTTCGGCCCTTTAGTTTCAGTGATGATGTTTTATAGTGCGAAGGTCTGGAAGGAAGTTTAAAGAGATAAAAGAACATTTACAGAGACAGTGAGGGAAAACTCAGACAGAACAAGAGCAGACTAATAGTTATTCTTCAAGGAGACAGGACATCAATACTAGAGTAGAAGAGAAGGAGAGAAACAGCCAAACCAGAGCCAGTACATCCCATAATATACAAGCACATCAAGGGGGATCTTAGATACAAGAAACGTATGAAAACAGCTGACAACTGTAGATATTTCAACACATATGGCCTGGTTTACACAATAGGTGTATTTTTATGTTAATTTTCTTCATTTAATTTCATCATCTTGCCGACTTTAGAATGAGCTCAACTCTTAATATTCGCATATGGAAACGCACATTAATTCACATTGTCTTTAGCTCATTTTTCTGGGGGGATTCGGTTACAATTTGTGGTACATTTGGATGAAAACTTGACTAAATTCTTCCAACTTTGTGCCAACAGATTGTGTCTGCCCCCGTAAGTTCTCTTGTTAAACATGCACAGTAGACCATCGTCTGCGTATCGTGCAGGATACGAATCAAATCAAAATGGTGACATCCATGCAAAAAGAAGAGCTGCTTTCTCCACTGTACTGCTTCTTTTAAAGATGAACTGTAGAGGTGGAGGTAGGAGCAGGAGAGGCAAACCAGGCTAATGTTTGGGGCCCCTGATGGCGAATCATATTGGCACATTTTGCAATGACTACTCCTTAAACCACTGCTGTCGCCCCGATGCCTCCATAATTGGTGTGTGCTGTAACTAGCATCTACCCGTTGCCTGCCTGTGAGGTATTTAGACAACGAGCACAAAGATCTGCTCTGCAATCATGGAAAGCAGCTTCACAGTTTAATACAGTGTAAAAGAGATGAGGAGGCTCAGCTGTCGGTGAGTCTCTGCTGTTGCTTTTCGGTTTCATCACCTTCGGCATGGAGGTGAATTTAACTGATGCAGATAATCATGTGACAGCTGCAAAATTACAGCTTTAACCTGACCCGTTATGTTCGTTGTGAAAGTGTCAAACCATTGCGTCCGAGCCGGCTTTCTACACACAGTCCATTTATTTCCACATTAGCAGGGACGGTTATATCATCAGATGCACAGGACCAGTGAACGTTCAGGAAAATGATGCAAGCTTTCGCCGACAGAAGCAGAGGTGTAACCCAAACGGCTATTTTTCCTTCCAGCTCTATTTAGCCGAGGAATAATGATTCGTCTCCTCAGAGAGAAAATGTGAGACATGGCAGCCACTTAATTACCAGACTCAGACAGAGAAGGAGGTTTATCTGATAGACCTGCAGTGAATCAGAGTGAAAGACTGTGAAGTGAAAAAGTGAACAAAGTGATGGTCTTTTTGATATTTGGTGACATGTGGGGCCTCAAATCAGTTTGAGGATGTAAAAGCACATCGATGGAGACAGGGAGGGACAAAAAAGTAAAGTAGGAGGGACAGAAGAAAAAGATGATGGAGGAGAGGAAGAGCAAAAACAAGGGACACTCATGTTAGAAGACAAATATTAAGAAGTGAAAATGTGAGAGGAAGAAAACCCTTTTCCACCTGGTATTAATATATATAGAGATAGAAAGTTCAGTTTTATGCAAAGGCCCAAACTTTTGTACATGAAATATCACTGTTTCCTTTTCTTCTATTTTCTAAACTCAGTAAATAAAGGTAACGGTGCATTCATCTTTTGAAGAATTTTGTGTTGTGTTAGAATTTTAACTTGTTGATTTTAGACTCAATGCAAGTTTGATATGCTACAGTGAAGATGTGAATCACTTGCCACAGAAAAACACCACTTTTGGTTTGGATTTTAAAAAGTTTCAGGACCTACTGCACAAATGTGACTCACGACTGTCCGAATACATAATAAAATATAACAGCAGAAGCATCGGACACCCTGTTGGACACAACAAAGCTTTTAGACAGAGACGGTGAGGATGCAAAGTCTAAACCAATTCCAGTTGTGATGTCACTCTGCTCGTTTCTGAGTCTCTGTTATCTACAACAGTCCAATGAAACCTCCTCAGAGTCGTTATCAGGATCCACGCTGCGTTCGAGTGGATAACTGGATCAAACAGACAGACGCAACTGATCTGAAAGTGATTGTAAGACAGAGAGGAAAGACTGGATCAGGACTTTGATGGTGAGGAGGAGGAAGAGTGGGAGAAGGCAAAGAGGAGAAAAGGGAGAAGAGGATAGGAGATGGGTTGAAAATAAAGGAGAGACAAAATCAAAAAAGAAGGGAGGTGGGAGCGGGATAATAAGGAAAGAAAGAGGATGGAGGGATGAGATCAAATTTGAGAGAAAATGGAGGAGAGAGAAAAACAACAGTAGGTGAAGAAGAGTGGAGGAGAAAGGCAAAGCCCCCTGGGTGTAAACAGCTTCATGTGTTGCATTGTAATTCCTGCAGGTTTCAGCGCTCTGCAGAAGCATTTTCATTCTCGAGAGGCGACGATTAGTTTCCAGCAGGAAGCTGACCAGCTGCAGTGCAGCAGCTCAGACACAACACAAACAGCTCACCTGCACTCTGCATTGTTAACAACAACAACAACAACAGCAGCAGCAGCAGCAGCAACAACAACAACAACAACAGCAGCAGCAGCAGCAGCAACAACAACAACAACAAGCAGCAGTGATAGTAAATGCTATTACATTTAAAGACAACGTTAGCAACAAGAAGATATATTTGTGGTTTTAAGAACCAAAAACCATCTCAGTGTAGTTTTACATCTCCTCTCTCAGGCTTCTCTCTGCAGCTCTAGTAACAACAGGTCGGTGAGCCAATCAGAAGAGAGGAGGCTCTGAGCCTCTCTTCTGATTGGCTGACTGTTTTCTGAGT
>NW_019525465.1:307476-319574 GCF_002814215.2 Seriola lalandi dorsalis
GGTGACTGCTTTGTTGTGACATCACAAAGTTCCAGAAGTCCTGACGGCTGGTTTTAAGGCTCAGTTTCTGAATACAGGCTGTGTGCATTTCTCTGTGGACTGAGGCTTTGATACTTTCACAGTATTAATATAGAAGCTAGAGCTGATCTATAATCACACTACACATGGACACAGACCTTTAGACTAGATGGGACCTTTAATTATTAAAATATAAGAAGAAACCACACACAAATATGTATAACATCAGTCAAGGAGGGAACAATTTTGGTTCTGTTTGTTGGTTTGCAAGCAGGAGGTTTAAAAATGTGGACAGATTTCAATGGACTTTGGTTGACAGTTGGGCCATGGGCAAATAAAAAAGTTGTTTTGGCTGTAGATCTGAATTTAAGGTTTAAAATGAAGGATTATGGAAGAAGTGCTGTGATTGGTCGGCCAACCTGGAAGGTTGGGTTTAGGTCTAACATTAAAGGTCCACTGTGCAGCTGTCTTGTTTTTTAACTGAAGTTTCTTGTTTTAAAAAGTAAAATAAAATGTTGTATATGCAACCTGTTTTCATTTGGACAATGTATTGGTAATGTAAAGCTAAATTATTATAGGAAAATATTACAAAATGTTTAACAGCACCACAAATCTGCATCATGTTAGGTAAGACATCCGTCTTGGTCATTTTTAAACATACAGGTAACACTTTGAGGCAGTTACAGATGTACAATTAAATAACATGAAATAGCTAAATTATAGGTAAATACACAGTTTTGATTTGTCACCGGTGTTATCTTAAAACATTTTAAAATATATGGATTAGTAAAGATTTTTTTTCTCCTCTGGCTTGATGCACAATGTCCGATCAATAGCCGGTCTATAAGCAATAAGACACGAGTGCCAGAGATCCATAGCTACTCCTGTTTGTGTCCTCAGAGTGCAGACGCTCTGAATCAATACACGGAGCAGAAAAAACACTTTGTCGTCAATAAGTTTGACTTGTTTCATTCAGCTGCGTCTGCTGAGCGGCTCAGTGCGAAGGTTAAAGATGCTGCGTGGAGCATTTTGTCTGCAGCATTTGTCACCGTGACATTAATGACACTTTGTTATAATCACTCTAAATAAATTAGATTGTTTGTCCTTTATCTCGTGCAACACATTTCCCATAAACCCTGTGTCCATCTGTTCAACGAGGAAGATGCACAGCAGAGCGAACATGAGCCTAACAAGCATAAATATTGTATCAATGCAGAGATGATCGACTTGTTCATTCAGACATGAATGATTGTTTAGAACCATAAAAAACCTTGGGATGTATTTTGGATTCAGAGTTTTCTCATTCTGTAGAAAATGTTCACCAGAATACAAAATGTGTGTCTTAACCTTCAAGTGTCAAGCCATCAAACCAAGTCAAAGTTGAGTTTTTTTATCAGTGTTGGTCCAGTAAGTCTCAAGTCCTCAAATTTGTGACTTAAGTCCTCCACCTCTGCCCTGAGGTGTAAATGTGCATATCAATAATTATTAATGTCGATCAATATGAAAAAAAGAAAGAAAATAAAGAGTTTTTGTCTCCGTCGCTCAGCTTTAATGTCATGAGCCGGTATGATGAAGTGTTATATAACAACGGGTCACTTGATGTTACAGTAAAACACTCACATAAGAGTGTGAAGTGTGACAGGAAGCGAGAAAATGTAGTGAGTGAAAACGCAGAATAAAAATAAACAGCTGATGAGAAAATAAAAAAAAGATGCAGAGAACAGAGAAGTGAGAGATTCAGACAAAGACGGACTGAAGGAAAAAAAAACAAATATGACGGAGAAACCAGAGTCGAACATCGAAGACGGACGAGTGTGTCACTCCTCAGACGCTCACGTACTGGGTCTAATTCTCCGCTCATTTGTATTCACGTCATAGACGCCGACATCAAGCGTGCTCCATCTCCTCCGCCCCGTCAGGAGAGCGCCGCTCCATCCATCAGCACGGAGCAGCTGGAGCCGCGATCCACAGGCTGTGAAACGACTGTGTGAGTGTTTGATGGGCTTTAAGGGAATATTCCTGTCAAACTGATGGAGATAACTGATAACTGCTTTGTAATGAGCAACACAATCAGTTGTTGGAAGCTAAACTGGGAAACTTGGCGAGCTCCACGGGGTCGCCAGCGGAACGAGGACTCGCTACAAAACCCATCATTATCTTTAAAGTGATAAATAATCTGCTGCTTCTTCATGTGAAAAAAACTATAGGTTTGGTTTCAGTATCACAAACTGATCAGAAATAAATTTCTCATTTCTTTGGACTTTTTATATTAGATTTTACATCAGTATTAGACCTTTTGTTTGATTCTGATATCATTATTATTATTATCATTATTTTAACTGCTATTATTATACCTCAACTAAGTCTTATTTTATGCATCTATATTATGATATAGATGCTTTTCTACACTGTAATTCTGTAAGAGAACACTTAGTCTTTAATAATTTAAAGGAATAGTTCAACTTTTTGGGAAATACGCTTACTCCTTGTCGATTAAGACGAGTTAGATGAGAAGATGATATTGCTCTCATGACTGTTGAGATAACAAAAATGTATAAAAAGATACTTTTGTTTTTCATACTTTAAGTATTTTCACGCGATAATATTTATTGACTTTTACTCGAACAAGACTTTGCATGTTGGACTTTTATGTGTAGAGTATTTTTGATATGTGGTATTGATACTTTTACTTGTTGATTAGCACTGATGTCATGTTATAAAATTGATGCCCCTAGTTGGTATAACTGTACTATAATTGTAAATTTGCATTGCTCACACTCACATAAGTAACGTAGCTTTAAATATCTTCTCATTAGCCGAGCGTCAGGTAGCAACAACAAAGTGTAAACATAATTGAATATTGCTAAAATAAAAACATTATTCACAATGTTTAACTATATGTAACATCAGAAACCAAATGACAGTTATTAGCATGGCTAATAGCATGGCCAGTCAACCCTCCGACACTGACTCAAACACATAAGAGATGTCTTCATTCAGAATATGAGGGTTTGTGTTGGAGCCCTGCAGGGCGTCACTGCTGTTGCTCCTTATAGCATTTCTAAGGATTGATGTGGCAATAAAAACTCCCAGCAACGAGACACATATTGTTACAGAAGGAGGTCGTAATATAGACAATTACTCTGAACCGGGTTTGTGGAGTTGGAAAGAGTGTGGGAGGGAGGGAAGTAAAACGGAGAGAGAGATTGATGGTGATAGATTAGTATGCAAAGGAGCTCAGCAATATGTTGGCTGCATAAAAAGAAGAAGAGAAGAAGAAAGAAACAAAGAAAACAACAAAGGAAGTGATGAAAGAGAAAGCGAAATAAATCTGTGTGGTTTTATCTCCTCTGCTGTGGATCGATTTTCTTAGTTGAGAAGATGAATAGTCTACAATCACTGCAACACACACACACACACACACACACACACACACACACACACACACACGCTTTGTCCTCTCTAATATCTTTAGAGACAACCAGGCCATCGCTGTCAGCATCAGCTTGTCAACATGTAATTTTAGCTGCCAAACAGTGCTTTTATTTTGAAAGGGCAGCACAATGTTAGCAAACCTGAGGGATTTCCTGTCTTTAGTTGTTGGCTGCTACTGGTCAGCGCAGGAGTCACTGATTGTTACCATGGTAACACTGGTCTTAGGCTTCTTGTAACTGTTGAATTCTTCGTAAAGGTTAAACGGAGCTCAGCGGTTGGAAGCGGCTCCTCTGTCGGCCATTTTTTTCCAATATTGAAAAAAGTATTAATTTACCCAGAATTCATTGCACCACAGTGCGGCTTAAGATAGTTGAGGACTAAACTGTTTTGTGTGGATGAATTCAGACAGTCATTGTTGTGGCAACTCAACCAGTGAGATGATTTCTACAGTCTTCGGCCTGTCATTGAAGCGAGGTGAGGAGGTCAGGGGTCAAAGGTCAAGGAGCGGCGAGACATTAGATGTGATAAATACACCTGAAACCAAAGGCACAAAGCAAACACACGGGTCTCCCTCCCTCTGCTCCTCCGTCACGTGTGATCCACTCAAGGGAGATCAATTATTGAGTGAGCCAACCAGAGCACAGCCTGTGCTGCTTTCTCTTGGCACATATGTGGTTGCCACGACAACACCGTCCCCTCAAACAGAGAGGAGTGTGTTTGATCAGGAAGCAACAGAGAAAGATCATTTTTTTCCTTTCAAAATAAAATCAAGCAGAAATATTAATATCATGATTTTTTTTAATGAGATTATTGATTATTTCTCTGTATTATTTCACAGCAGCATTTTGTATTAATTCTGCAGGTGATGTAAATAAAAGCCCTGACCACTGTCTGAACATCTCCTCCCTCTCCTCACCCCTTCTTCTCCCATGATTCTCTTCTTCCATCCCACCAGTCTCACTTTGTCTCATCCTTATCATCTGCTCTCTCCTCTTTCCTCTCCAGTCTGACTCTTTTTTCTCCTCTTTTCGTTATGTATATTTAGGTATCGATCTCTCCCTTCTCTCCCTCATGTTTTATTCAGCCAGGTGGACTGAGGTGTCCCATTTCCTGCCCGTGCCGCCGGCGTTGGCGGCAGCAGCAGCAGCAGCAGCCATCATCCTCTCGGTCGAGGGCGCTGCGACTCAGCAGTCGGCTTCACGCGGACGCCGCTCAGCTCTGGTTTCTACCATCCATCTGTTAAAACACGAGTGAGGCAGAGTCACATGTATGAACGCTCACGCTGAGACGTGTCCTAGATTAAAGTCTCCGCGGGCAACGAGCCGACGCTCGTATCAAGTTTTAATGTTCCCAGAATTCATTGCCTTCTGCTTACAAAACAAAGCTCCCATTCCTCACATCTGATTGGCTGAGAAACCATCCACTGGCACTGAGCATACACCTGAGATCAAAGAACACAATGAACCCTGATTGGAAACAAGAGGTCTCACTCGCTCTGACTTTTAATCTTCTAAAAAATTCCAAATTGAAGCAACTTCCTGTTTAAACAGATTCTTGTTAAAGCTGCTAAGAGTTGAATATAAATATATATCCTTCTATATGTTGGTTTTTCTGAACGTTATAATCCATTAAGGTCCCATCTTGGTTGCTTTGGCGACACCTGTGGTCACTCGTGGTAACGCCAACTCCCAGAATCCTTTGTCCTGCAGGAAACTCGTCAACAACGTCATCCAGCACAGTTATAACGAACTCATGATCCAGTGTCGTCTTCTGCATCGTATTTCCTCGTGCGAAGATCGACAACTCACATCAGAGCTGCAACGATCAGTCGATCAAAAGGAAATTAATCCGCAGGAGACAAGAGGGCTGCTGGGAAACGAAGTCTGAATTTGTAGAAACACCAAGCATCGACAACATCACTGGAATAAGACAGAAGTGCGTATTTCACGTATTTCATCATGACACAGTGAGTCGTGACCTTTCTGCGTCGTTGTGTTTCACACCGAATTAAGAGTTTTTAACCTAAAATTGCCCCTCGTAGCGTCGGGACGGGAGTTGTGTCAGAGCTGCGTGTAATCATCTGTAACTATCCCTCACCTCTGCGACACAACATCCACCCCGTTGCCCCCGGTTACAGGTCCCATTGTGTTTTTGTGTGTGTTGAACTCTGCTCGACATATCCATGCACAAACCACGTTGATGAAACAGATACACGATCAATAGATAGATAGATAGATAGATAGATAGATAGATAGATAGATAGATAGATAGATAGATAGATAGATAGACACTTCATGACGTGTCACGCCGCCCCCTCTCTTCCCATTAACGTCTGCAGTTGATTCACAGATCTATTTCGGGCCTCGCTCTCCGCCTGCTCGCCCTCACGCTGACAACATCTCGCCTCAGAGAGACACCGCCGCTTCTGATCAAACATGTGATTCAGTCTTTTTTATCTATTTCCTCCTGCTCCTTTGTGACGCCGCTCATCTCTCTTCAACACGTTAAGGACAAAGAAGAAGAAAAAAAAAAAAAAAAACCCTGATCAACAGCTGATTCACAGGTGGACGAGGCTGGTGACATTTTAACTCAACGAATGCGGCGTCCGAACAAGTGTGTGTGTGTCTACATCTTATTCCTCTGACATCACCATGAACACACACGCACACACACACTGAAGTTCATTCTGACTCAGTCCCACACACACCGTCCTGCTGCTGGAAACACTCACTAAAGCACCAAATGTGGATTAATCCGCCGCTGAAAATAGTCCCCAACGAACGCACCATTTCCTCCTGTTTGAGCAACTTTTGCTACAAACTCAATTCTTACAAATGAAAATGAATATTTGTGAAGCATTTTTTAAAGCTTGATGTCATCAGAAGGAGCCGTGGGCTTCAGGCTGAGACACAGACAGAAAGTGTAGAAGAACTAACACATTTCAGTCCTCTGGCCTCGCTGGCTGGTTCTGCTTTTTCTTTTTCAGGTTTAGACGTTTTTAAGGCTCCTCTGATATCAATGGTTTCATCTTTTTAAAATGAGAAATGAGACATAAATACACCTTAGCTGCTGTTAAATCTGTGGGGGAATTTAAAAGGGTTTGTTTGTACCAATAAAGAGGATAAACTCCATCTTGTCCTCAGGGCTCTGGGTGTAATTTACTCTCTCCATCTGAAAACACTTCTTCTTCTAAAACACACCATCCTAAATAAGGGGCGCTAAAACACTAATGATTTTGAGCCACGCTGGCTGTGCTGCCCTGCAGGGAGGGTGAAGGAGTCTCGTTTTGCAGCTTCAGCTTCAAATAAAGTGAAACCTCCAAAGTAAAAGAAGCAAAATCAGATTCAGTTTCCTCCTCTGTCATTTTATACATTTGACAGGTAATTAAAATAATTTAAATATGTCAAGAAAAACTATTTAATTACTGTTTTTTATTTAGTTCTTACTTCATGAATATCTACTGATGACAGGTGAGTCTCTGCAGCGTCTCTGTCACTTCCTGTTTCTTTGATCCGAGTTAAATCCCTGAATGAATAAAATAATTCGATAGGAGCAGAGACTCGGAGCCGGTGGCCTGTCCTCTTTTGGACGGATTATGTTACGTAAAAAAAGAAGAAACGGTGCGAATCCTCCGGAGCTGTCTGAGCCTTCAGGACTGTATCTGTCTCTGTCTCTGTCTCCGTCTCTGTCTCTGCTGCTGTACTTTTTATTTTTATTTCCTGCTCTGTTCTGCTGCAGTGACCCAGTTCCCCACCAGGAATCAATAAACATCATCTCCTCTCTTTATCAGCGTCGCTTCATCCGTCAAATGCAACAAACGCGCAGGAATTCGTCCTGATGACAGTCGGGACAAAACACAGACATGAAGGAAACAGATTGTTTTGTTTGTTTGTTTGTTTGTTTTTACACTTTAGAAACGCTCTCGTCCTTCAGGATGACGATCAGGTTTCTTCTTCAGCTTGTATTGACGGTGCTGAAGCTCTCGGGTCACATTACTGTATGAAAGTGTGAAATAAACAACATTCTCATTGATTTAGACTCACAGTGGCTCAGACGTTACTGAGGAGTATAAACAAAAGCATAAACGCAGCTACATTGATTCCCAGAAGCAACACTTTACTCAAAGTCCAGACTACAAGAACACAAAACTCCTCGACGACACAACTGATGAAGCATTTAAGGCTTGAAACGCTTCATATGTGACATTTTATTGAGCTTATAATAAAGAAAATTAAAAAGTAACGTTAATTATTTTAGTATTTCTTATGCTGGATCGAATCCTGAAGTATTAACCACAGACTGTAAATAAAGACGTAGCCTCTGTGACGTCACCCACAGGTTTCTGAAGCTCAGAGTGAGCTGCTCCACAGTCGCCATCTTGGCAGTGCCTGACTCCGCCCCCCCCCCAAAGTTCAAACCAGAAATAGACACAGCGGACGTCGTCTCTGTATCCACAGTCGAATCTGGGACGCTGAACAGAATGGAAAATATCCAAATCTATCAAAGTCCACAGCGTCCAGTCATTCCAGTCTCCAGAAGAGTTAAAGCACCCTAGGATTTAAATCAGGTTATTTATTTATAGTTTTTATGAAAATGTAACACGAACTGTTGAATGGAACATATTAACGCTTCAAACTTTTTCACCCACTTTGAGATCGATCTGATCGTCTTATCAGCTGTGGCAGAAGTAGAGACAATAAATAAGGAGTTTGTTGTGGAAAGAAGGATTTGATGATGTGATGGTTTGAGACGTGCGTTTACACAACTGTTCGACTGTTTTTAGACGCCAAAGTCTTTCATGTAAACAAGTATTTCCTGGTTAAATAAAAATATCAACTAGAAAGCAAATGTCTAAAATGTAAATAATGTTCGGACACAGTGAAGCTGAGATTATTTAACGTTCATTCCTCTTAAAGATTACTGTAGAAAATGTGCAGAGATGAAAGCATGAATGACTGAAGCTGCAGTCCGAGTCGAATCAAGTCCTGAAAATTAGGACTCAAGTCCGAGTCCTGGACTCGTAAAAACGACATGCTAAGGAGTTAGTAGATTGCACTTCGGTCCAAACTGAAATATCTCAACGAGTATTGACGTCAGTTCGTCTGAAACAGCTGCTGCCTTCCTGTCACACTCTCTCTACCTTCATCTCACGTTCAGACTCGTCATCTGAAAGGTCAAAGGGATTCCTCACGAAGCTCTTTGTTCCCGCTCGTCTGTTTGTTCTGTTCTCTTCCTCTTTACCTTCATCTCGACTGTTTCACCTCGTACTATATATTCATTCAGAAATATGAGTAAACGTCAGGGTTTGATGATGGAGGGATGATAGAGGGATGTATCAGAGGATGGAGGGGGGGGATGGAGAGATGTAAAGGAATACAGAGGAGGAGGATGTTCAAAGAGAAGAAGAGGGGATGGTGGGAATATGGAAAGATGTTTATGACTAATGATGGAGGGATGAAAATGGAAGGAGAAGGGAAGGTTTCCACAGAGGATGAATGTAAATAAAGGTGGAGGAGGAAAACATCAAAGGATGATGAAAGGATGACTACGAGGAAAAAAAACAGAGGGATGAAGAAGAGATAAAATGTGTAGAGAGGTGATGAAAAGATGTCTCCACATATAAAAAGGACAGAGACATAAAAGAGGGATGGAAAGGTGGAAGATGGAGGTGTAGAAAGAGGTGCTTGTGAAGAGGAGGGATTAAAGAGAAGGGAGGATGACTAAGAGACGGGAGGGGAAACGGATGAAGGGATGATGGAGGGATGGAAAGTCAAAGAATAATAACAGAGTGATGGCTACAGGGGAGAAAGGAAGGAGAAGAAAGAGAGAGAAGTGGTGGATGGATGAAAAGACAAGATGGAGAAATATTAAAAAGGGAGGTAAAGGAAATTAAAGGAGTGATGGAAGGAAAGAAGGATGAAGGATGGAGGGATGTAAATAAAAAAGGAGTGAGGAAAGGACGCATGCTGGAAGAGGAAAGAACAGGAAGTGAATGAACGACAACGGGGATGATGGATGGATGAAAAGACAGAAGGATGCAGAGGAGACGGAGGGATGGAGGGATGTTTACAGGTAAGGGTTGTCAAACATGTGAAACGGGATGAAGGAGGGATGGATGTAGAGAGAAAGACGAAGAGCTGGTTTATCCATTAAGAGTGATGGATGAAAGAGGGATGGAGAGGAGGATGGAGGGATGTTTGGAGGAATCATAAAAGCAAATAAAAGGATGATGGAGGGATGAAAGAAAAGAGAAAATGAATTAAAAGGAAAAGGCAGAAGGATGTAGAAGAGGATGGAGGGATGTGTGGAGGAATCAGAAAAACAGCTGAAGGAATGATGGAGGGAGGGGAAAGGAGGATGGAGGGAATTCCCTGTTGCGTGCAGCAACAGCCAATCAGCTCTGCAGACACACGCACACACACACACACACACACACACACACACACACCGTTTCAACTCACATTATGTTACGTAATATTACATCCCAACCTGTGTGTGTGTGTGTTTGAGGGTTTATACCCCGAATTCACAGTCTCACCAAACACCGCGAGAAAACAGCTTTAAAAAGATCCACAAATCTCCTTTAATTCACCTAATTCCAGCTTTTTAAACATGAACATTAATATTCATCCACAACGAAAATGTAAATATGGTCCAATGTGATAACGGCGTCTTAAAAGGGACAAAATAAAAGCGAGTTTTAATCATTTTAACACCCCAGGCGTCTGCTGAGCTTCATAAACAGTGTTTTATACCAGTCTCACGGTTTCCCGCTAAATTAAACATGAAAAGTGTCGAGATTTTTGTAGAAATTGTGCGTTAAACAAACACAAACAGACGGTGTGTTCGTCCTTACCTGTGTGGCTTTATGGAACTGCTTCTTCAGCCCCGCGACAGACATCACTTCGGTTGCGGAGGGGGAGAAAAAAAATGGGATAAATCAGGTTTTAAAAATATAAATATGTAATAATACTGGAGGGAGGGAGGGGGGGGAATACGACCGAGCTCGAGCCAAAAAAAAAATGGCGGTAAATCCTCCGGTTAACGGTCTCCAGACGTCGATATTGTCCGTTTATTTTGGTCAGAATTGGTGGTTGAAGCCGATGGTTGTCAGACCAGACCAAACCCAGCTGGAGCTATTTTCAGTCTGAGAGAGAGAGAGAGAGAGAGAGAGAGAGAGAGAGAGAGAGAGAGAGAGGCGAAGATCGTCTAGAGACATGATGGATCACTCCATGTGGTAAATAAGTGCTGAGTCTGCATCCAACAGCCGCTTTCTTTTACTCATGAAAACAATACTAGAATCACCTCCTCGTGGTTGTATCCCTCCGCCACTCAGACTAGTTCCAGGTTACATCCCTGTTTATCCAGAGTCATATAAAATATTAAACATTTGTGTGCAATTTTTTTTTTTTTGTCATAATTGCTGTGTGAAGTCTTGAGTAA
This sequence comes from Seriola lalandi dorsalis, assembly GCF_002814215.2. NCBI lineage: Eukaryota > Metazoa > Chordata > Actinopteri > Carangiformes > Carangidae > Seriola > Seriola lalandi. The sequence goes on from NW_019525465.1 coordinate 318,373, forward strand.
TGGCTAAACAGTGTTTTCTGAGGTCACACTGACCTTTGACCTCTGAGCACCAAACTCTAATCAGTTCATCTTCGAGTCCCAGCGGAGATCTGTGCCAAATGTGAAGAAATTCCCTGAACACGTTACGCACATATCGCACTTTGGGTTTTTTAAATTGCTTAATAAATAAATAATTTTATTATTATAATATTATTATATATATCATATTATTGACCACTGAAGATAATAACAACAAACATTTTCTCAAGTATTATATTTAAATACAATTTTGAGATACTCGTACTTTATTTTATTATTTAAATTTTAATGTACCTTTATATTTCTACATTATGAAGATTAATATTTTATTTAAATGTGATGCAAAATGTTTGTTATGATGAAAAAATAACATTATATGATGATGATGATGATGAGGATGGATAATCAATCATAATCATGTTTTTCTTGACAAACAGAATGAAAACTTTAGCTTTATTATGTTTTTATCCTCGTCAGTTTAATTATACGGGAAGACTGTGTGACTAAAGTTTTATATTTAATTTTATTGTTCAGAATAAATCAGTCACTTGTGACTGTAATAATAATAATGATACATCTGTAAAATCCTAAAAAGTAAAATACTATAATAATAGAAAAGCCGTATTTGGTTCACAGATATAAGCTATAGTTAATACTGTGAAGGCATTATGTGTTAGATTTAGTTCCTGGAAACAGAGGCGGAGTGAGAGCTCTTTGTTTTCTCTCTTTTTTTAATCTCTCTCTGTGAAGCTGCTTTAAATCATTTTGCTTATCTGTCCATCAACATACAATGAGAACCGTGTTTGATAATCGATACCGCCATCTGGCATATACAAACGATCTTTGGCACGGACGTTTTCTGTGACGTCACCACGCCGCCCTCCGCCACCCACCTCACGAGCCTCCCCGCGTCCGGAGCACGAGACATTTGGCTGAGATGCTTTTGGAGGAAATTGATAAAAATGTATTATTATTATTATTATTATTATTAATAATGATGATAATAACAATAATAATAAGTTCACGTGTTTAAACGTAAAAGAGAGAAGGAGGAGACTTTGAAGTTGGGGTGGGTGTTTCAGCACCAGGGACAGCTCATTAGAGGGTCTGATGTTACATTCAAATACAGCTGCGAAATCGGACATTTCGTGAAAAAAAAAAAAAAAAAAACCGGAAAAAACTCT
>NW_019525465.1:319613-323158 GCF_002814215.2 Seriola lalandi dorsalis
GCATAATAGTATCACTTTATTGTAACGACAGAATAAAATTGCTCTGTCTATGTGGTGTTGAGGGAAACTCGTAGCAGAAATCTGCAAAATCTATTTACTGCAAGCGTTAAATTCTTTTAAAGTGAAAGACTAAATCAAACACTTGATTTATCCCAAATACTCTGTGAATCCTGACTTTTTTTCTCAAGAAGATTAATTTCAAAGGTTCTGCTTGTTTTTTAGATACTGAACGTACTTTGTTCTTCCTCGGCTGCAGTGTAGAAGGAGCATTTCAGAGTTTCACCACTAGAGAGAGCTGCACAGCAGGACAAAGTCTGATCCAAGAATCTGATATTCAGACACAATAGATTTACTTGTGATGCTCTGGGAGACTGAGTCGACATAAAGGAGCGATCAGCAGTCCTGTCATCTGCTGCTGAGGCACATGGCGGCTTGAACTTGTCCTTCATGGTTGAAAGGCAGTGGTGCTAATAAGGAAGCTTTAGAAATGTGTCTGAGTGCAATTAACTAACGAATATTTTCATTCCAGATTAATCTGCTGATTATTTTATAACTTTATTTTCACATAATAAAAAGAAAAGCAGCAACTGAAAAGCTGGAATTAAATACTTGACATCTGTGTCTGAAAAAAAAACAAACTTAAACAAGTAAAAAGTAGTTGATTATTTTCTGTTGATTAATTGTTTCTCCATTTAACTTTACCAATGAGCTGAATGAACATAAGGCAAATCACAGCATGACAACTGTTAAGACGGACTAACAGGAAGTTGTGAAAGATCTACCTGTATCACATTTTCATGCTGTTTGTCTCAAGGGCCACACCTTCGTAGACCGCGTCCTTCGAAGGATGCGACCCCTGAATTGGGACACCGTTACTATAGTAACCATGGTGATGAAGGTCGGCGCGTCGCTGTCGGTACAGTCCGCAGCTGTGTCTCAATTCAGGGGCCGCATTCTTCAAAGGAAGGTGTGGCCCTTCGCAGCCGTTTGTAGACCGTGACGGAGGAACTGAGAGGAGTCTGTCCGGTCTATGGAGGATTCAGTTTTACTGTTTAGCTGTTCAACTGAGCTGAAACACTGAACTTACATTTAAAAGTCGCTCTCTGTGGGTGTTGGTTGCTTTCATTACTGGCACGCAATGAATCTTGGGAAAGGTTCGACCACGAAGGATCCACCCTTTGGAAAGAAGGACATTTGAAGGGCTCTTCGAAATAGGACAGCCTAGTCGTGTCGCTATGTAACCTCTGAAGGATGAAGCCCCTGAACTGGGACACAGCTCAATGTGTTTGTTACTGTAACCGTGACAACCAAGGTCAGGTTAACCTGCCGCCGTAGGGGTCATAGCGATGTAGTTTGTCCTCTCGTGTCTTTACTCATGTTTCTCGTTAGTAAGGTATGGTAAGACTTTAACCTGAAGATTCACTGTCACTCACGGTACATACACACTGTTTGTGCCGGTTGTCATGACAAAGGGGTTTTTTCAAATATCCAAAAGTTTATTATTTTCCTGACAAAGTGAAAGTATCTCAGAACAGTACAGCAAGTCCCTAAAATACTCATCTCATTACACAGTCTGTTCACTTTCACTCTCGCTGACATAAACACAGGAAGGACGTCAATAATGAAGAGTCATGACAATATCCTGGATCATCATATAACTCAAGGACTCATTGTGTAATTGCACCAGATGTCGGTAACAACCCAAGTAATCCACACATACAAAGAAATCAAAACATATATGTCCATAAATTAAGTTATGTGTAATAAAGTGGAATGACAGGGATTATTGGGGAAAGTATTATTATTATTATTATTATTATTATTATTATACAGGGAAGTATTGAACATGCTTATCTGAATCTGAGAAGACGATCATGGTGTTGTTGCTACGTGGTCAGGATGTTGTAATTTGACTGTTGGCTTGGTTCGAGTTCACAGCAGAGAATCAGATAAACAATCAGACGTTAGTTGGGTGTAGCTCAGGCAGTTACTCTATCAACACCGAGGCAGTGGAGTAAAGGACAGATACAAAATCTATGGTCCTACTTCTGCATTAGAAGTTTACCCTCGTGGCCCAACCTATCCCAGGATTCATTGCGTGCCAGGTGAACAGAGTGCCTGAGGATTATGGTTTTAAATGTAAGTATTGGGTTTCAACTCTGTGAAACTGTGAAAACCATTAAACCATTAAACCTTAATGCCTCAAGTAACAGTTAAGGCCGGACACAGCTGGTGATGCAAAGCAAAAACCTTCTGTAGACCAGACTCTCTCGTTTCCGTTCAGACCACAAACTGAACTGGGACACAGCTAAAGTGTAGAAACGACCAGTACGACCTTTACACTCTACATGAGGACACGTGAATATTGTTTGAAGACTTAAACCCGTGGACCTTTCCTTCAGCGCTTCAGACTCTGGTCCAGTACGACTGAGGCTCAGGACTCAGACGTGACTAATATTCAACTGGATCTGACGTAGCTCAGAAAATTAGCATTAGCATCAATCGGTTATCAGATACTGTCAGACAGAGGTCAGTCTGATCAGCAGAACTGGTGTCTGCTGCTGAAAGACACTGTACACAGATGGACATGGTGACTTGAACGCATCCTGTAACTGAACTGACATGACTGTAAGTGATCTGATATTATAGATACAAGCTGATTAAGCAACACACTGTAGTTGTTTGTACCAGTTTTATTAAAGACAAACGTCACAGAACATTTAACTTTTGAAGATTTGAGAATAAAGTGCAGAAAACTTTTCTAAATACTTTATTTTTTTAATACATTCATGAACATAGTAGAGGTAGTGTTATAGTCAAAAACAAAACAACAAACAATTCAAATAAACATTGTTCAAAAGTATATATGTAGGTGCCCTGCTAAGAAGAACGTTCAGTCGATGTTCAGGGAGTACAGAGCGTTTAAACTTAAAAATATAATTATTTTTCTTATAAAGAAAAGTCAGCTCTGACTCACATGTGCCAGATGATACAAACCAAGATTTTACACATCAGGATGTGAGCTCTAATAAAACACAACTGTGTGCTGAAGTTCATTGTAACAAAAACAACAAAAGGTTTCGTGACTTTTCATACTAACTCTATAGATAACCAGTAAACTTCCTTTGAACCGCACTGCTTTTAACACCTGTCTCTTATACACATCTAACCAAATAGGAGGAAAAACCCAACAGTTTTATCAGGTGCATTTTAAAGTCGCCTGTTTCCATGGTGATTAGATTCGTCCAGCGTTTGAAACACCCACATCCTGAGCAGAGCTTCAGCTGTGGGTAAAGAAACAAAGAGTATATTAGTTTTTGCTGCTACACAAGAACCTCAGCTTAACCCTTATGCCCTCCTCGGGCATTTTTGTACATTTTTCTCAACTTTTTTTTTTGATTTGATGATCATTTTGGCTGTGTTACAGCTTGTGGCATAAATTTTTGCAGGAACTTTTCTTTTTAGTAAAATTTTTGAAATCCAATGTCTTTTACTCAGACATGTCTTTTATACTCTATTGATGCATTTTGCACCCTCTGGACACC
>NW_019525465.1:323208-324057 GCF_002814215.2 Seriola lalandi dorsalis
AGATTAAAAAATGTGGTTTTAATGGAAGTCAATGGGGCATTTTTGGCCACGAAGGTGTCCAGAGGGAGTATCTCGCACTACATAAAAAATACTAATGCAATCAAATCAATTTTTTTGTTAATCTTTGATATATCCAAGACTCTAATCACCACCAAAGCCTCATCCCCCTACTATTTATTATATGGAAAATAATTACTTTTTGGTGGGTTTTTTTATAAATAATTAATAATTCAAAGAATTAAACTGGCATTTAAAGGGTTAAAATCCTGAAAATGATTGAATGTTTGGTAGTTTTGAACAAGTTTGAAGTTGTTCAAGTGATTTATGAAAAAAAAGCAGAAAAAAATATTGATGTATGAGGATTTTATTGCAGATTTTGTGCGTGTACATTTTTGGCCACGAAGGTGTCCAGAGGGTAGTAAATTTTAAATCTGACACTACGTAAAAAATACTAATGCAATCAAATCAATTTTGTTGCTAATCTTTGACATATCCAAGACTCTAATCACCACCAAAGCCTCATCCCCCTACTATTTATTATATGGAAAATAATTAGTTTTATGTGTTTTTTTGTAATAGATAATCAAATAATTCAAATAATTAAACTGGCATTTAAAGGGTTAAAATCCTGAAAATGGTCGAATGTTTGGTAGTTTTGAGCAAGTTTGAAGTTGTTTAAGAGATTTATGAAAAAAAAAGCAGAAAAAAATATTGATGTATGAGGATTTTATTGCAGATTTTGTGCGTGTACATTTTTGGCCACGAAGGTGTCCAGAGGGTAGTAAATTTGAGGAGGGCATAAGGGTTAACACTGACCTTGTGTGTTGTGCCAACTCTCCATCCTCCCCC
>NW_019525465.1:324107-332177 GCF_002814215.2 Seriola lalandi dorsalis
CTTTGTTTCATTCATTTAGTTTCAAATGAACCGATTATTTATTCAGAATTTGAGGAAGGTTATTTTTTTTGAAATGTAATGAAAACACAATTAAAAGAGGTTTCATCAGGTTTCAGGTTGACTCCATAAAACGTTATTTTTTAGGGTGTTTTCTTATTAGGTGTGACTGTTTTGAACTTGGGGTGTAGTGATTCTGAAACCAAGAAAACGTCCACAGATCTTGTGAATATCAGAGGAAGGACAAACAGCTGGTGCAGCTGGTTCCTGATCAGTGTCTTAATAAAATGTAATGAATCTTTGTGTCACAGTCTCTCAGAACTTGGTCGTTTCAGTCACAAATCTGATCACAAATCTTGAAGTCAGGCGTTGGTGGAATCATGGTCGAAACATCAACACAAGGAGGGGGAGCGAGGAGAGAGTCTGTCCTGTATGGACTTTAATGGAAGAGACTTTTCTTGGTTCAAGTCAATCATGTTTCTTTGTGACTTTACAGCCACTCTACGTCTTTTCCCTCCGAGCTTGTAGGTCGCCAAGAAGATTTTCCATCTTCCATCGAGGAAATCTGTATTTCAAAGTTGTGATCAGTGACTGAATTTGAGATATCCATGCTGGTTCTGAATCAGGACTAGAGAGGACGAGAGTCCAGCCCACACAGGAAAGGACACTCGCAATTGTCCTCCTTTGATGGGTCTGGGTGCATTAAACCGAACCCTTCATATCTTTTTGGTCCATCGTAGGTCGGCTTTGAGGTCAGGTTTAGTTGCTCATTGAAAGACCAAAGTCACAGTTTGAAAAGTGAAACATGAGTGAACTGGAACAGTGACGGTAACGCTGCCATAAAGTTTGGCTTCTTTCCTTAAGATATAAAAGTCTGACACAAAGTGATCCTGCTGCTGCTCTGGCACATTTCTTATCTAAGCTGTACTTTCGAAAAAAACAACCAAATAGGAGGAAAAACCCAACAGTTTTATCAGGTGCATTTTAAAGTCGTCTGTTTCCATGGTGATTAGATTCGTCCAGCGTTTGAAACACCCACATCCTGAGCAGAGCTTCAGCTGTGGGTAAAGAAACAAAGAGTATATTAGTTTTTGCTGCTACACAAGAACCTCAGCTTAATCAGCTTTTTACAATGCACATAAAAACCTTCCCCGCGGCTGATTGGTCGAGCACAAAGAACTGAGTGTAATGTAGGATCAAACTTCTGCAAGTGAACAGAGATACGATCATAACTGCTCCTCTGATGCAGTTGAACTAGAAGTCTAATCTGATGTAAATTCAGATTGGAATTGAAACTAAGTTGGAGACCTTTAAGTTTCCTGTAGCAGACTTGTTTGTAAAAGTAGGTAGAAGACTAGAAATAAATGCTTAAAAAAATCATTCCATTGCTTTAAAATCCTCAAATAGAAGAAATAGATTTTAACATCTGAAGAGCCTCTTCTTCTCTCTTGTTGGTGTGAGCAGTTTTTCTGAGATCAGTCTGGTGATTTGGTCACAAATAAACTGAGTTGGATCACTCATCTCACATTTAAATACTTCAGATGTCGCCTGGTTTTATGATATTATCACTGAACATCTGTCATCAGATGTTGAAGTCAGACTTACATCATTGTCTAGACAGGACTTCCTATTGGTCATCTGTCTCCACCTTACAGATCTCACACCTTCTGGTCTCTGGATCCAGCTGTGGCCGCAGGTGTGGCTGGTTTGAATCACCAAAATGATTTGAAAGATCCAGGAGAGGGAAATGTGTCACGCTCTCATCTCCATCAACAACTACCACCAACGTTCCCCTGAGCAAGGCACCTAGTGTCACAGCGGGTTGTTTGAGGCGGCATCGTACTTCACACCCTGGAGGAACAGATGTTCAACAGTTGGTCAGATAAACCCCAGGAAGGTTTGATAAGACAGGAAGTAACAATGTTTGTTTATTTACTTACATCTAGTTCTTGACACCGTCGTCTAATCAAGTATCCACTGAGTCCAGCAGCCAGGATCAGCGGGACGAGGAGAACCACAGGCAGGATCCAAACGATGGGACCGGTCTGATCACCTGATGTGAAAGAGTTAAACAGAGACGACAGCTGCATCACTGAAAGTTCACAAACACCAACAAAGCACCAAAAAGTCTTTTTGTGTCGTCTTCACAGAGTCGCAGCGTTTCCTCACCTCTACCGTCCGTCCCGTCTCCTGGATCTGGAGTTGGGAGGTTTCTGGGCGTCGTCTCGGTCGTCTGGTTTTTAAGGTTTGGATCTAGATAAAACACAAGATGTACAAAGATTTACAAAATATAAGAGAAACAGCAGCAGAAGGAAAACAGTGACATTAGATGCTGAAAAAATGACCAGGGAAGTTTTAAAGATGTGTCATTTTGACTACAACTATGGCTGCAACTGTCATTTTCATTATAATTTAATCTACCGTTTATTTCTTTTGATTGTTTACTCCTAAAATCAAAATATTCAAATTACATTAACACATGACAAAGAAAAGCAGCAAATCTTCTCTTCTGAGACGCTGAAATCTGCAAATATTTGACTTTCTTTTAGTATTTTTACTTGGGAAAATCACTGGAACAAATAATCCAATAAGCAAATTTACTCACCGACAACAAGTCGAATAACTGAACCCCTCTTTAACTTTGGGAGGAAACATCTGTATCTTCCTTCATCTGCAGACGTCACGTTCAGGATCTTGAGGGATATGTTTCCACGTTTCAGCTCGTCTGTGAAAAGCTTCGTCCTGCTGACGTACGACGGGAGCTTCATCTCCAGGTTTTCTCGTCCGTACCTGTACAGGTGCACAAAGTCGACCCAGCCTAACGGATCTGAGGGGTCTGGCTTGAGATCCGGTTTGGACCACTCCACTGTGAACCTCTGCAGGTCTAATGGAGGATCCAGCTGGCATGGCAGGATGACATCATCCCCTGGAGCAGTGATGATTGGCTGAGATGAACCAATTAAATGATGCACACCTGGAAAATGGAGGGAAAATTAAAACTTGTGAAAAGTGAATGGAGCCTGGAATTTTTGCTGTGTTATTTTTATCCCAGATTAATCAGCCTGTGAGATCGTTGGCAGGTCAAATAGTGAAAATTGCAAATAAAGCAGAAGCAAACGTTGTTATATAGTTTTTATTGTACAACCATCTGTCCCACAAATGTTCAGATAACTTAAAATATAACAAGAATAAAAGCAGGAAACTTAACAACTGAGAAGCTGGAGTTAAATGTTTGACAGTTGAGAATTATTTGTCGATCAATTATTCCAGCTCCGTTTCAAAACAAAAATAATGTGATTATTGAAGACTCATTATGACGAAAACTTTTTGAGCAACATTGTGACTCAAGAGGAACAAGAGATCACGAGAGATCAGCTGCTTGAACTTGTGGAAAAACAAATAAACAACGTTCATTGGTTGATTTGTGTGAAAAACATCAACCACAGAGTTGGTTCTGGACATTTTTCCAAATGATTGAACCAGTTTTCATTGCATGTTAATGCTGTGAATATGAATATGACTAGAGCCAATGGCACGTGCTCTACCAGGTGAGCCACAAATATTAAATGCAACTATTCACATGAAAAATAATCTTCAAAATAGTTCTGTTTTTTTGTTTTGGGGTTTTTTTTTTTTAAGTAAGCATTTGAAGCTGATGAGTGTAAGCAGGACAATAATGCTCTGTCTCACTGTCTGACAGGATTAACGGTTGACCACTGATCAGGAAGTTGGACAAATCCCAAAATTCAAATTTAAATTTAAATGTAAACAAAAACAACATCGCTTCCTGTCTGTGACCAGCAGGTGGCGCCACGGGCTGACGGGGCTGATATAAGAGCTTCGAGGAAGAAATTAACTCTAAACATTAATGCAGTGGGTGAAATACACAAAGTGAACACGGACTTTAACATCTTTAGTGAATGTAATTACAGAAACTCAACTGAAACCATGTCAGTTAATTTATGTAAAAAGAAGAGATGTTTTATCTTAATTCCTTGGCTGTTTTCCACAGTTAACTACAGGTTAACAGCGAACAGGGATTGTTAACGGCTAATTCGGCTTCATTCATTTTCCGTAACGAAAACAAATATAGACATAAAAAAGAGATTTGGGCTTAAAACTTAAACTTTAATGGTAGTTTTCAGCTGTAATGAGAACTACACTGGTACGACAACAAAAAAACAGACAGTGAAATGAATGAATGACGAACACAGACAGTAAACTTGTTTTCACGTGCTAACAGTAGCACACGGTAGTAACGTATCTTACCTTGAACAGGTGAGCAGGAGACGGAAGCCAAGAGGAGGAAGAAAGTCCAGAGAGAAGAAGCGTACATGAACTCTTCGAAGTTCACCAACAACATGAGAATTGTAGACGGAGACAGATCAACGGTCGCTGGACAAACTGAGCCGCTGTCAGGTTCAAAACCTTTATGTACGTCTCACTGCGTGAGTCACGTCTCGTTTATTATTGGAACTCTCGGGAGAAGTTGAGGCGGGGGAAGAGGAGAGTGGGCAGTCCGGAGGAATCCCCATGACGTCACGCAGCAATGACGACGCAGAGAAGATAATATGATTTTATTTTCCTAAAACAAACAGACAAAAAACAATAATGTAATGTGCTGTGTACGACAAGTGAAACTTCAGATCCGGATTTACCAGCTGGGTGTGCTTTATTAGATTAAACACTAAAATTTTTAGGAAAGCATCAAGTATAACATTAACTAAAATAAATTATTATAAAATTCCCTCTACACAGCAGGGCCTTAAGAATGGGTTAAAACTGATTGAATTTCTCTTTAGTAGTAATTATAATGTTAACCAAATCTGCACTAAATACACACCAGTCTCCTGCTTTTAATTGGCTATGGAGCTTTTTACATAATCACACGTGATCACATGGTCAAGTTATGACCATTACATGACTCACCATCATCTGATTTATGACTCAGCAAGTTGACTAAACCAAGATGAAAGGGCAAGATCTCGTACATAAAACAAAAATAACTCTACACTAAACTTTTCAAACATTAAAACCTGATTATTTCTACATCTGTTACACTGAAAGCACCATCACCACCAGAAATTTGGGGAGATTTCTTCTTTCAGTATCGGCTGAGCTAATCACCTGAAAGACAGTAAGCACCTAAAATACTGAAAGTTATTACCCTGATTGTTCTGGTGCTGCATCAGACACCACACACTTTTAATTAACCTCTTGATTGAGACTGAATCACATATTTGGAGTCATTATTATATGAATAAAATTTTGGATTAAATTCTGCAGGTCTGTAATGGATAAAAACAACCTCAACAACATTGTGTTACATGTCATCAGGGTCCTAAGCTAAATGTTATTTGAGGGGCCCTCCCCCTTATGGCGCCGCAGGGGCCCGGAGCAAACGTAGATCATATCGATGACCTAGAAAAAAGGTGGTTTGCGGCCAGTGTCAGGCTTTGTCTTTGGCCTCTCATCCCACCAGTTTCTGAGTCTGCTCCTGTGTCGGCCGGGCCGTCAGCTTTAAGTTTCCTGTTCCATTAAACTAGTCGTGGCTTGTTCTTCTTGGACTCATTGTGTAATTTCAGTTGCCTGTGTCTGTTTAATGAAACGAAAAATACATCAGATCGTCTGGAAAACAAAAGGGATCCAGGGTCACAAACATTTGCCATTTGAGGTGTTAGAAAAAACAAAAAACCCCGACAAACATCCTGCACAAACAGGTTCTTCACACATTTAGAAGTGAATATGACATTACAGCAGGAAACTGTGGCCTGAGCATAACACACATGCTGAAGAAGAGGGTGATGCAGCCCCCTGCATTCAGTCCATTTGCTGGCAGCGAAGAAGCATGGAGATAACATCAGTGTGCGCTGTCATCGGTGAGTACTGAACTAGTTATGAATAGTAGCTGCAGTAGTAAAACGTTATTTCTTTGTACTTACTGAATAATTTACCAGAAACAACCAGAAAATGATCTAATGCGACCCAGTCAGGCTACCGAGACGACACGGCCTCGTGGTCCTGAAACTTTCCTCATAACTACCAAGTCAATACAAAGATTATGTTCCTATGAAGGGCAGAGGAATTAGAAAACAAATCAAATCCCAAAAACCACTGGCAGCAGCTGCTTTTGTATGTTGCTCTTTGCACTTTGATTGTGGGTGAGGTGTGAAGTTTGATTGCATTTGTTATTTGGATGTTTCCGTCCTGTAGCTTTAGATGTTATTGACTGTATCATTCGCATGGTGGACAAGCAGGAAGCAGAATTCATTCTGATCAATTAGTTATCAGCGAAAGATTTCTGTTGTTTTCAACTTGAATCAGCTCAGTCATTGTTCAAAATCACATCCAGTGAAACAAGGAAGAAACTAAACCAGAACAAAGGTGATGAACTTGCTGAGTGTTTACACATCAGTGAATCTTTCCCAGTGGTTCAGCAGGAACACAAAAGACTTCTGTTGCTTCAGGTCGATTCATGATAAAAAAAATAAACCTCAGTTTTCCGTGTTTCTTGCAGCCACTCTGACAGTCCTGCCCAACAGATCCCAGTTCTTCCTGTACGAGTCTTTCTCTCTGAGCTGTGGGCAGCAGGGAAACTCCTCTGACTGGAGGGTTAAGAGGAACACGTCCACAACAACGAATGGAGATTGTCTCTCGTTCTCCGATAAAGGAAATTATTCCGACTGCTTCATTGAAGAAGCTTACCCAATGGACGCTGGAGTGTACTGGTGTGAGTCTGGAGCAGGAGCGTGCAGCAACACCATCAACATCTCTGTAACAGGTGGGTTTGAACAAGCTAAAGGCTGCAGCCAGTAGACACTCAGGCACCATAGAAGAAGATATTTATGAAGATAAGGACATTAAATGGGTTTTGGTAACTACAGCTGGCATTGTTCTCGCTCACCGCTGTCCTCATTAGAAAAAATAAAATCGACCTGTTTCATGTTTTCCTGTGCAGCGAGCTCTTGTGGTCGAGCGCACAGTGACTCTGTCCGGACACATTCACACAGACATCTTACGTCTCCCAGCGACTTCAACTGAAGTCTCTATAACTCACCTGTTAAATGATGAAGGAGGGGATTTCTTACTGTCAGCAAACCACATGAGAAGACCAAAGCAATAATGAATGTATATATGTAATACTATTTGAACTTTGATCGTGTATAGAGTCTAAAACCAGTTGTCTGTCGTTCAGCTGGCTCCGTGATCCTGGAGAGTCCCGTCCTCCCGGTGACGGAGGGAGACGATGTGACACTGCGCTGTAGAAACATCACTTCCTCCTCCAACCCCACAGCTGATTTCTACAAAGATGATGTTTTCATCAGGAGCAGCTCCACAGGAAACATGACCATCCACAGTGTTTCTGAAGCTGATGAAGGACTCTACAGGTGTAACATCTCTGCAGCTGGACAGTCGACGGGCAGCTGGTTGAGAGTCAGAGGTGAGGTCAACGTTAACGTCCCTGAAAACCTCAGAAACGTCAATGTAACATCAGGAAGACGTTGGAGAGACATTATATCTTAGTTGAAAATCAGATTGATGTCAAAAACCCAACGTTGGCGACTTGACAAGACGGCGTTGGCATGAAATTGTTTGAAAGACTTTTAATGATCAACCTCAGCTGTTGTCAGTATTGTACGTCAAATTAGCATTAGCATCAGACGTTGTCCTGACTTTCAATGACGTCACAAGCTTCATTCAACCAAAAATAAATGGCTAACGACGTTAGCAAGCTTGTTCGCTCAGTCACTAACAGGAGAATAAATTCACAGTGACTAAGTTAGTGTCAAAGTTTATTCAAAGAGATGTATTTGTTCGGAAGGTATAAATATAAGTAACTGTGTGTTCAGAGGTTTATCCACGGTGTGTTTAGCCTAGCTTAGCAAACAGCCTCCCTCTGTGCAGACAGGGCTGTTAGCTTGTGTTGATTGAGGTCAACCTGTTTTCTCTCTCTCTGTGTTGAAGCGAGGCGTCCTGACCCGCCTCAGTCCTCCCTCGCCTGCATTCTACTTCCTGTGGTGGGTTTCTGTCTTCTGCTGGTGTCGGTGATGCTGCATTTCCTCTGGAGGCGCC
>NW_019525465.1:332366-335311 GCF_002814215.2 Seriola lalandi dorsalis
CCTCTATTAGACTTTAGTGACTCAAAGTTCTGACGTTGATGAATGGACTGAATCTAAACTTTGAATGTTCGTGACAGTGGCTCAAGTGTCGAAGCTAAAACAAACATTCCTCTAGTGTATAAAGTATTCATGTTAAACAGAGCAAAGCTTCGTGACAGAAGTGGGTGGAGTCATGTTAAAGGTTAAAAGACAAAAGGTTTTTTGTTTTCGTGTGGTTTGTTTTGTCTTGACGAAAGAAAGCAGACGATACATCACAGTCCCACACCTGTATACCTGTCTACTGTATCTCTGCGCTTCATGGGAACCAGACAGACGACCTGAAAACATTATTAATCAGCAGCACACAGACGAAAACATCACGCTGTCATACAGATGTTTAGTATTTTCGTTTTCAGATTTATTTTCAGATTCTCAGTTTCACTGTTTTCAACCCACAAACATCTGGATTTCCATGTTTAAATCCAGCTGCTGTGTAACCGTGAGAATGATGTTGTGTTACAGGTAAAGCCGATGTTTCCTACACTGACGTCACCATCACACAGAATGTACAACCACAGAGGATCACAGGTAAACACACACTCAAACGCTGCATGTTAAATTATTACATTGACAACATTGAAATTATGCTTTGATGTGACTATATTTACTTACTATATTATGTGAATATTCTGATAAAATATACAATATTCAAACTGTTTTACTTCTGATACTAAAGTTAGATTTTAATGTGGGACTGTGGTAATGGAGGATTTTTACAGTGCGGTTTTGCTACTTACGGAAGTGGAGAAACTCCCGAATATTATCAGGAGAAAACGATTTCTGTTTTCCCAAGACAAGGAGATGAAAACATATTTAAAGTGTGGCCTTCCTCGGCTTCCTCTTTCCCTTGAATAAAAGATCTTGATTCTTCTTCCGTCACTGTCTGTTTTGTTGTATTGTAAAGAAACTGTGTTCTTCCTCCACCACTGGTTACAGCCTGCTCTCCTGAATAATCACCAACAGCTGATGGAACTTAAAAGATGTGTAAATAAACTGGACAAAAACTCACTAATATTCCTGTGAGGGTTTGAACTAAAATCAGACTTTAGTTCTTACGTTATAAAACAGTAAAAACTCATTTCTTCCACTATGTAATGAACCTTGTTATGTAACGGCTCCTCTGAGCCTCGTGTGTTTGTTGTTGTTACTGAAGAAGGAAGTCACGCCTCTCACCCACTTTCCTGCGCTACTATTGGTACAAAGTGATGACATCAGCCATCACCATGGTTACCATAAACAGTACTGTTCAGAAACTGACCGAGTTTATTTATAGGCGTGTCTCCGTGGAGTTTGTTGCTGTGTTTACTCTCTCTGAGTGTTTCTATCACTGACAGACGTTAAGGCACAGTCCAGGCTTTTATACTGACTCACGTGGATTTATCATTAATATATGTTTGGGATACATGAAGCGCTGCAGCATGAACTTCACTGCATGATCAGTGCATGTATTTATTCTCCACAGACACTTTGTAAGTATAAATCTGAAAACCCAAACGATGAATGTCTCCTATTAACAAGTATCATGAATCGTGAGCTGAGCCACAGAGCTCCATCGTTATCACTATAACACATCAGTGAGTCACATGGTCCTTCATTATCATGTGACTCAGCCCTTACCTGGGACGATCTGCTGCCACAAATACTCACTAGACCATTAAATGTAGATTAATCCACCGCTGAAAGTAGTCCCCCCAAAAATAACCAACTTCCTTCTGTTTGTTAGAAACTACAGCGACGAGCTGTTTTAGGAATTTACTGATTTTTTAAACATATAATTGTTTGGTGTTTTTAAAAATGTGTGTTTTCAGTAGGAAGCAGTGGACCTGAGGCTGAGAGCCAAAGACACGGTGGAGACGTACTGTAGTCCTGTAGCTCGTGTGTTAACGGTCTGTGTCCGTCCTCCACAGATGTGGACGCTGCTCCGACCTTCTACTCGACGGTCAAACCGGGATCCACCTGACGACAGGAAACAACAGCGCCAGAGTTAAAGTGTGTGAATCACGATGTGACGGATCAAACTGAAGAAACGATCAATGTGCTTTTACAGTCTTTCATGTGTCTCTGTAGTTTTGTGTCTTTGTAGTTTTGTGTCTCTTGTCTCTAAATGATTACAGTTTTTTATCTTCAGGCCGAAAATTGTCCCACATCTGATCTACGTTATGAACAAGGGAATAACATCTTCTTGTTTATTGTTTAATAACAGTCACACAGAGAGTTCAGTGTTTTCCCCTCCAACAACTTCTTTCACTTCATAGAGATTTACGGACTTTTCACGAGACCGACCCGACAGGAACGAAAATAAAATTAAAACAAACACGATACTGAAAGGTGTTTGGTGTTTTGAGTTTCAGTAAAGATATATTTGTTTGAACGTCCTCATTTCTCCAGCAGATGTGTTTAATGTTGCCTGAAGGTAAACTGAATGCTGCACTGAACCAAAGCCTGAATAATGAAGATTAAATTAGCTTTCTTGAGCTGAAACACTGACACTGATATTAAAGTAAAATAAAAGTCCAACATTCTCTCTGCTCTCAGCTTTTAGTCTGAACTGTTTCTTCTGACTGTTCACCAGCTCGTCTGTAACCGTCTGTCTGAACCAATAAAGACTAAACAGTTCACAGAGATGAGGGTCGCCGCAGAGCCAGCTCTTAATTCTTGGCGGCCTGGTCTGACTCACGGGACGTGGGCTGAGGGGACGAGCCTGAAATACAACAACAGCAGAACCATGATGGGTGCAGACAGAAGTCTGCTCAGCATTATGGAGACGATCGAGATCAACAGTCTCTGACATCAGACCAAAACAATGTAAAACGGGCATGTGAATGAAACTCAAGGGAGGGTTTGTCCATTGATCCAATGATGACTCTTTATAAACACTGTAAGGTGCAAATTACTTTCCCATGATG
>NW_019525465.1:335781-339118 GCF_002814215.2 Seriola lalandi dorsalis
TAAAACCACCCTCTTTTGTTTTTGAGTCAGTAGGTAATGATCTTATTTTAATTCACACTAGCAGCACGGCTCTGAGACAGTGTCCGTCTGTCTGTCCATCACTGTGGCTGTAGCTTCCTCCCACCATCACTAGCGTCCAGTATTTACCTGCGAAACTACAGACATCCCATCAGCCTCAGCTGATCTTTGTTCAGCCTCACAGAGCTGCTAACGTGACTGTACTGACACAGATGGAGACCTCAGTCTGATCACTCCTGCAATGACATCTTCAGTCTCCTGACAGAGAGTTGCTCCTGTTTTAACTCTGGGGGGTTTCTTCTTTGGACTTTCCATTGTTTCTGTTTTGTTTTACAGATTCAGGATAAATCCCCTGAGTCTTTAGATGCTGCTACATTAAACACCTGTTCATTCGGTAAAATGCAACAGTTTAGTAGAATATAAACCAAAAATGTTAAAAGGCTTTAAAACTAGATTGTAACTCGGGGCCCCTCTAACACAGGGGCCTCAAGATCAAGTATTGATCCAGGTGTTTCCTGAAAGCACGGCTCAGTGATGCTCTTAAATTTGAATATTCTCAGTCCAAAAATTCTTTCACTTTATATTTAAGATTTATAGTTCTATTGGTCACATATTTTATTATGTGCAGTGAAATATCTAAAGTAAAAGCACTTAACACTCAAATAATATTGTACCACTTAATATACAACACAAATTAATATGGCAAGCTTATGATTAAAATAATCCAAATGTGTATCATAATTTAGGGGACAGATGTGTAATTTTGATCTAATATATATAAATGACAGTGTACAGATAATTTAATTACAGCTGCAATTAACTGTAAATGTCGACTCAACGTCTCTGGTAAGTCGATCCAGTAGAAGTCAGTAGAAAGCTCTTTTTTATAAATGGTTATCCATTTACAGAAGGACCAGTGTCTTGTCATAAATGACATTTTTTTCTTGTAAAGTTTATAAAGTGAATATAATGTAAATAAATCTCTTTTTATATGAGAGAAGTTTGTTTCTTCTCTGTGTGAGAGTCTTAATGTCAGAGACTCAGAAGTTTCCGAGAATTAAGTTGAAATAAACATTAGAGATGCTTTTACTGTTACGTACGTAGATGTTTGTTTTTAAACAGGTAAAAGCAACAATAATACAGTAAAAGAAAACGCAACAGGTAATAGCATTTTTTCTTTTAAGTTTTATTCCTTCCTGTTTATATTTCCACATTTAGTTTCTTATTCTTTTCCAGATTTATTCTTTTTTATGACTCTCCTCTGAATCCAAAGCTGAGTTCCTCTGATGAAGCTCTCTCTGTCTCTCCATATATATATAAATATATATATATGAACAGTGAGTCCTGCAGTAGAGACCTGTGTGGTGAAGTGTCAGGTGCAGTGGAGAGTTTCGCTCTGGCGCCATCTTGTGACAGCCATGCTAACAGCTCTGTGAGGCGGTGGTTAAAGCTAAATGCTAACACATAAAAAAAACACTCTTTACTCCAGAACTTTCCAGAGATTCATCACGTTTCAAAGTTTCCTTCTGTATTAAAGTATTTATACGTGTTAACGTGTCTGTTTACCTGCAACAGGTGAGCAGGAGAGGAAAGCCAAGAGGAGGATGAAAGTCCAGAGAGAAGTTTAATCCAGGTTCCTCTGTGACCGGATGATAAGAGACTCATAGACTGAAGGTGAGGAGACTGACGGCACTGTCTGCACGTTCTACGTGATGACGTCGCCCTGTGTGAGTCACGTCCATGGACGTATCCCATGCTAACAGGGTAAACTAATGTGTTAGCATTTAGCTTTAACCACCACTCACCCACAGTGTTACTTTCATACTGACATAATTTATAACTTAAGCTTCTAATGAGCTTCTCTCTTCTCAGCTCATGAGTTTGTTTTATTAATATGTTTATACTTAAAAAAAAAAAAAAAGATTGTTGTTGGACTTCTGTTAATGTCTTTCATCTTTGTTTATACACCTGTAAAGCATCAGTATTGATAAAAATGTATTGTTATTTTCAGTTTTAATTCTTGGAAACTTCTGGGTCTCTGACATTAAGATTTTCACAGTCAGAACAACTTCTCTCATATAAATAGAGATTTATTTACAGTAGATTTACATTATAAACTGAACATTAGGAAAGCTGATTGTGCATCGTAACAGTTTCCATCAATAGTAATAATAATACTGTAATGGTTCATTTAAACACAAACTCATAATAACGTGAATATAGCTTAGAACATAGAAATATTCCCTTCATGACAGTTAAATCTTCTGACACTTAAACTAGAAGATGTTGGAGGGAGAGTCTCAGGTCTTGAACTAGAGCTCTGACTCTTTCTCACAGTAAAGAGGGTCTGACCCAGTGTTGGTCCCCTCTCTCCGTTTCCATGGAGACAGTGACAGAGGTGTAAGGTCAGAGGTCAGACTGGGTGTGCAGAGAAAAGCAGCCTCATGGACCAACAGGGTGAAAGGAAGCAGAGACAGAGAGGACCGTCACCGTTACTCTGGATAAAAGAAACAAGGACTTGAGGAACAGCAGAGTTTGACCAGTAGAGCTGCTGCTGCTGCTGCTGTCAGTCCCAGTCCAGCGTAGAGGACGATCCTTCCCCAATTCTCTGGTTCTGGTCTCTCAGTTGGTCTCTGAGTTTCAGGCTGATCAACAGCTGCTGAAGAGAACAATGAAAAAAACTATAAATAATATAGAGCTGAGCAGCCAAACTCCATCAAGTCTAGTTCAGCAGCAGAGTCTGTACAACACTGATAACCGTTTATAAAAAGAGCTTTCTACTGAGTTCTACTGGATCTACTTACCAGAGACGCTGAGTCGACATTTAGCAAAGTTCCTCCCATCAGAGGTGACGACCTGACACCTGTACTCTCCTGAGTCCTCAGTCCTCAGTCTGGACACATGAAGTCTGATTCGTCCGTCTCTGAGGACGTCTTTGTCACACTGGACTCGTCCTGAAAACTGTTCATCCTGAGACTCTGGGGACTCAACACCCTCACGTAGCTGATACAGGACTGAGACTCTGAGATCAGTAAACAGCTGACAGAAGATAATGAGGAAGCCAGGTGGAGTGTGAGGTTTGGTTGTGAAGCTCCACTCCAGTGTGATGTTGTGGTTCTCCTCTGCCTGATAGGAGCTCTGTGTCACATTCACTACAAATGTTCCTGTTGAGGAGACAGAGAGGGAAAGTGAGGAGCAGACTAACTGAGGACTTGTATCAGTTTCTAGATAATAAAGTGAAGGAGTAAACTAACCACAGACACAGGAGGTCAGTGTGAGGAGCAGCAGGATGCAGCAGATCATCTTCTCCCTGTGAGAG
>NW_019525465.1:339589-344771 GCF_002814215.2 Seriola lalandi dorsalis
CGCCCCCCACAGTCTGTCAGCAGAACTGCAGCTCAGAGGAAAACAGCTGTTTTCTGTTTTCATAAATAACAAAGGTTTGTGTGACATTATCTCTGCTTTAGAGCTGTAAAACGTTTATTTTCATTATTTACATGAACTTTTACTTTACCTGTGACGTCGACTCTCTCTTTACATCAGACTCGGTGCAGCAGCTCTGTCCTGTCTGAAATCTGTGTTTCTAAGGACGACAGTTACAGCTCATTAAAGTCTAACAGGAGCTTTTTAAACGTAAAACAATGAATGTGTCTGATTCTCTCTGTTCAAACTCGATCAAATAAAGATCAATACAAATTTTAATTATTTAAATCATGAAGAATCATGAAGCCACACAAAATCATTTGGTTCAACATTTAGCTTCATTCACTAAAACACAGAGAGTCTGAAGATTTCCCTCCTGGAAAATCAAAGAAACAAGTTTCCTCACAGACGTTCATATAAACCTTCACAGAATCAACCAAGTTGTAATTATTGATCTCCACAGAGAGAAACAAACAACTATTAACACACTGTATCTCAGAAAGTGTAAAACCTTTACACCAGGATCAATGTAACAACGATCAAAACTTACTGCTCTGGAGGAAAATGTCAGTCCCGTCTTCTCTCACGGTGAGAGGAGAATGTGTTTAATGGAACTTTTACACTTCTGTAGGAAATGAACAGGTGAGCACCTGATCCACATACCTGGGTATAAATAGTGTATGAATCACCGCTCTGAAGTACAGATCTGATCCTCCCGTAGTTCTTTAAGACTTGGCCTGCAGACCTCACAAACTGGTTTGACAAAGTGAAGTTAAAATTTTACCACAACAACCACCTTCCCTCAGGTCACATTCTGTCAGAGCTGATGGGATAGTTAAAGATAAAAGGCAGATACTTATTTTAATGACTGCATCTTCATATTGTCATCATGTTATACCATCATCTCTTACACAGAACATCGTTTAAATAACAGAAATAAAACATGAAATATATCTGACATAATTTCCTCTGATTCTACATCAGTGTTGTCTGAACTGTTCACTTCATCAGCTTGTTGCTGCTTCACAGATAAATTAGACTGAAGCTCCACAGTTTACAAACCTGTCCTCATCCCACATCATCAGCTGCTGTAAATCACAGAAGAGACGAGGCAGAAGTGACACAACACAAAGAAACATGAAGGAACTCAAACTGACTCAGGATCAGTCAGAGGTCAGTCCACAAACACACACACACACACTCAGTGGTCGACACTACTGCAAATGTAAGAGTCATACTGTCTCTTAACAAGTTCTGCATCAGTTGAGAAATGAGCCACTGGAACAAAACATAGGTAACCCCAGAGAGAAGCTACATGATGTGGGATATATGGATGATCTGAAACCCAACATCCAGGCTGACAGAGAAACAGCTCCTAGACCAGTGTTCCCACATCCACAACATGCTACGGCAAGAGGAGCCAGGACGACAGGTCAGAGAGGAGATGTCATCAACCTCATCATCCTGCAGTTCATCCAGTGTGAGCTGCATAATGAGGAACTGTCACTGACCAAAGGAACATGTGAGATGCTTGAGAACGTCTTGACTTTATGACTTTATAACGTTCCTTTTTAGAATTACCATCCTCACTATCTCACTTCCCCTTCAATAACTGTTTGATGACTCAGGTCTTGAACCAGAGCTCTGACTCTTTCTGACAGTAAAGAGGGTCTGACCCAGTGTTGGTCCCCTCTCTCTGTTTCCATGGAGACAGTGAGAGAGGTGAAAGGTCAGAGGTCAGACTGGGTGTGCAGGGAAAAGCAGCAGCTTTACTGTCTCATCAGGAGATTTAGTGAAACAAGGACTTGAGGAACAGCAGAGTTTGACCAGTAGAGCTGCTGCTGCTGCTGCTGTCAGTCCCAGTCCAGCGTAGAGGCCGATCCTTCCCCGACTCTCTGGTTCTGGTCTCTCAGTTGGTCTCTGAGTTTCAGGCTGATCAACAGCTGCTGAAGAGAACAGAACTGCAGCTGACATCATCTCTGCTTTAGAGCTGTAAAAGGTTTATCATCATTTATATTAACTCTTACTCTCCCTGGGACCTCGACTCTGGACGAGGGAGCCAGGACGACAGGTCAGAGAAGAGATATCATCATCCTCTCAACATCAGTCAGTCTGTCTAGTGAGAATGTCAAATCGGTACAGTTATTCTATCAAGTCAAGCTGCATAACAAGGAACATGTGAGTCAGCAAGTTAAATCAGAGAATGAAATACAGATCCTGCAGAGTCTCAGATACAGAAGTGAAAGTTAACTAATAACCTGAAGCTGTGGTCTGTGGTCCTCAGTTTGTCTCATGTTTATGTTGGGGAAGTGAGTCACACCATTAGTACTGAACAAAACAGACTGGGGGTGGACAGACTGACTGATGTTGAGACTGATGTCGTCCTGGCTCCCCTGGGATCCTGCTCTTTACAAACAGCTGATCAAAGGACAGGACACCAAGCCTCCATGATGACGTCAGAGACAATGTGAATATTAATTATTTAAATCATGAAGAATCATGAAGCCACACAAAATCATTTGGTTCAACATTTAGCTTCATTCACTAAAACACAAAGAGACTAAAGACTTCACTCCTGGAAAATCAAAGAGTGTTTTACTTGAAATCTGCTCTATGTTTATTGGTTCACTCAGAAAACAGTGAGCCAATCAGAAGAGAGGCTCACCGACCTGTTGTTACTAGAGCTACAGAGAGAAGCCTGAGAGAGGAGATGTAAAACTACACTGAGATGGTTTTTATATCTTCTCATGGATCAACACTTCAAATAAAACACAGAAGAAGAAAATATGGAGCTTTAACTGATTCACTGTTTGTACTTTTTCACACTGAGGTCTTTAAATGTTTGATACATTTAGACTGCATCTGAAGTCACTTCACACCTGTGCTGTCTAAATCCCTGGCTCTCAGAGTGGGGTCCGGGGACTCTGTCAGTGCGTTCGTTTATTTGCAATATGAGTTCTCCACTCGAAGTCATCCGTTGAAATCAATATTTATTTGCTATCAGAGAATCAAAATCAGCATGTACATGGATCTCCTCCGATCTGAAAACCACAGTCTGCAAGCAGTTAGCTGTGGCCAACGTCCCAGAGAAGAGTGTCAGTCTTAGCAGTTACACAGAGTTTTCTATGTATTTTTGTATTTGATTGGTGAAAAAGCCGTGGTTTAGACTCAGCTCTATTCGTTGGTGCACAGGCTGGTCCAAGCCTCTTGGCACAGCGCCTCCTTCTTCTGAGCTGACTGCACCTGGAGAAAAACCTACTCTCCCTTTTCATGTAACCGCCTCTTCACCATGTTAGGAGTTGTTGTTTACTTAAAGCATTTGAGGCGTCACCTGTCATCCAGCTCTTCTGGTGTCTCCCTATGTGTGCGTGACTGCCTTGAGTTTCACCCTAGTGCCCCCTAACGCATAGCAACTGTTATGGCTGCTCTTGTATTCCAACAAAGTCAAAAATGATTCAAAAAGTTCAAAATAAAAGAACAGTCTGTGAGGAGGATGGCTACGACTCACTAAAACAAAATAAGCACGCACGGAGATGGCTTCAACTAAAAACTTGGTTTTTACTCCTATAAACAAAAAACGATCTCCGGTTGACTTTCGGTATATAAACAAATGAATAAATAAAAAGGAAAAGAAACTTAGGTTGATTTAGAGTTTAGAGTCTTTATTGTTATTGTTAACGTATTTAGCGGTCAAAAAACTGTATCATTTCCTCCCATGCCTCACTCAATCCATCAGGCAAAAAAAACACAAAGAAGCCAGCTGTGGTCCCCCTGTAATCACGGGCGACAAGGAGGAGGAGGATCCTAATCAACAATCCATTACAATAATAATAAATATTAATTCTTTCTTAATTCCTTTTCTTATTTTACCCATAGAAATTAATTTTCAACTTAATTTACAAATAATCCAAAAACAATTATTATGTTAAACAAATATTTAAATTAAGTCAATAGGCTCCAACAGCAACAGTAATCATCATAATATAAAAACAACACTCTCTTAGCAATGTAACAAAACTTTTAACATTTCAGACAACTCCCAGGAGTCCTGGAGTCACAATCAAATTACTAAACTGCACGAATTTTTCATCCCACAGATTGATTAACAAGAGAACCTAATTATACACTTCAAACTTCAGTTCAGTTCAGCTCAGTGGTCGACACTACTGACTTTAACACAGGAGATCAGTGGTTCTAGTCCTGGTCAGGCATCCAGTGTGGACCCTTGTGGATATACAAAACCCAACATCCAGGCTAAGATTCACTTCCACAAACAGGAAGTGATTGGTGAGGTTCAATGAACATGCTACGGCAAGTGGGGGCCAGTACGACAGGTCAGAGAAGGGGTAGTACAAAATGCAAAAATAACTATAATACATACATAAGAATTCAACCAGAAGTTGAACACAAGGAAAGGCCTGAAGCTGTATCTGACTGGTTGTTGATGCTTTCTGTATCTGACTGGTTGTTGAATGGAAGTAGAATGATGCCTGACTCGTTGTCGTTGTTTGCTGGTCTGCTGTTGATTGGTCCACTACCTGTATGATTGATGTTGAAGTAAGCAAGCAAGTATTTGCATAAAAATGTTCAATATAAAAAAATAAAGTATAATTCGCAAACATACCTCCTCCTTGTGTGTTCCCACGACAGTGTTTGTACATCACGTTTATATGTTGTGTGGTCCCACGGCAACGTTTATATATCACAGCAGCTCCACCAGCAGCTGTTACAGCTGCAGCAGCGACTCCAACAATGATCCAAACATACAATGTTCCCCGCTGTGGATTTGTACCTGGAGGATGAAGATAGTAAATCAGATGAAGATAGCAGATCAGCGTTTGCATATGACAGCAGGTGCATCAACGAGCATCAACGAGTCAGTCAGGCAACAAAACACAACATGGGATGAAACTGATTATTCATATGTGTTTTAATTGAACTGGAATATCCAGTAAATTAAACACAGTGTTGAAAACCTTTTAAAAGAACTGGATTCCCTCCTTTTAGTGTGACATGCCAGATACATATCAGAGAAGCCTAAACTGAGCTTTGCTTATTTGATCCCCAGGGGGCTCCATACACATCTATAGCAGAGTATAGTCATAGACTGTTTTTTTATCTTAAT
>NW_019525465.1:344928-347525 GCF_002814215.2 Seriola lalandi dorsalis
TGATTATAGATTATAGATCAGCTCTAGCTTCTATATTAATACTGTGAAAGTATCAAAGCCTCAGTCCACAGAGAAATGCACACAGCCTGTATTCAGAAACTGAGCCTTAAAACCAGCCGTCAGGACTTCTGGAACTTTGTGATGTCACAACAAAGCAGTCACCAAGCCCCGCCCACCTGGACCCACCATCCAAACCTTGCAGGATTTGGTTTCCCCGAGTGTTTTTACCAGATATCTGCTATATATTCTGTTACTACGGTAACAGTTCATCATGTCGGGGGTTGAGGTGCTCAGTGTTCCTTAATGTCATTACTTACTTTCCTGAGTCGGCAGGACAGACTTTGTGGCGGTAACATTCAAAGTGAATGTCGTTGCTGTGGAGGGATATGCATTAGTATTACAACAACATTTACAAAAACACTTTGCAAAAGTAGATCTACTGCAGTACATAACTGTTTTTGTTTGACTCAAGAACTTGATCAAATTAAATTCATGAGCAGTTTACCAACTTCCACTGCGTTCTTTTACCTAAAATGGTGGAGATGCCCAAAGTGCCTAATTTACAATAGTAATTTCCTGAGTCATCAGTTCTGACTCTGAACAGACGGAGTCTCACGTATCCTTCGTTTGGGGCGTTTTTGTCAAACTGCACCCGTCCTGCAAACTGTTCGTCCTGAAAGTCTTGTGTCTCAAGGCCGTTGTGCATACTGAATAACATTTTTGTCACATGTGACTTGAGAACACAGTCGAGAAAGGAAAGGGACATATCGGTTTTAGTCTGGATGTCCCATGATACTGTGATGTTTCGGCCCTCCTCTGCCTGATAGACCGTCACATTCAGAGCAAACGTCCCTGAAAAGAAGAGAGAGACAGAGGGAGATTAAATGTGTGCTGAAATAAAATACTGTCACTTGTAATGATGTTATTTTAATGTATGAACAACTTGGATAATGACACTTCAAATATTGTTAATTTTGATATTATTTTGGTTGAATATTATATTCATTCTTGCAAGTGGAATGGCAATACTCCCTCTGATAATGTTTAAGTCTATTTCAAGATCCTTATTTTTTAAATATTTGTTTCCTTGCTCTCTTGACGTTTGCGTCTCTTAGCCTTGTTTTTTATTTACTTTCTGATATTTATTTTGTTTTATCTTTCTCCAAATGTTTATGTTTATTTTTGACTGTATTGGAACCCATTATCATTTCCACCATTGCTTATTGAATGTTATTCCTTTCTGTAAACTCTTCCCATGTCTTGTCTTGTGATTGATTTTGTCAATTTAAATAACTAATAAATAAATAAATGAAATACTGTCACTTTTCAATCTTATCAGAGTCTAGTGTGTGTTTGTCATGTTCATGGGGACAAATCTATTGTGTCATCAAATGGAAACTAACCGCAGAAACAGAAGCTCAGCAGCTGGAGCAACATCTCCTTCATTCACATCTTCTCACTATTGGACACAGAAGGGAGAAGTGATGAGACGTGTGATGCGATGACAGTTCAGTCAGACTGCTTCCACAGTGTTTGTGTCAAAACTCGCTGAAAATCTCACTTTTATGTCAAAATAAAACTTTTGCATCGTCTGAATGACTCTTTCAAAGCAGCAACGTCACACGCATGAACTTCACACAAAACACTGCACTTTAAATATGTTTAAATTTTGTTATACAGGCTTCACACAACAGGAGAAAATATTCAGAAAACATTTTACACCAAACTGTGAATATAATAAGGAAGAGCATTACAATGTCTCTCACCAGTGTGGGGCTGGGGGTGGTCGGGACAGACACCGCCCACAATGTGCCACTTATTTGCACATATTCACATATAACACTGTTCCTCTCTAATGGAACCTGTGCAGCTGCTTGATTGACAGTTGGTGTTTATATCTTGAAAGGTTCAGTCACCATCAGTGTGTGTGTTGCAGTTTGTAAAAGAAGTGTTTTCCCTGTGATTGTAAGATAATAAAAAAAAAGATAGAAAAAATAAGATAAACACGTGCGCGACTGTATTTTGGTTCAGGCCCCATCTCCCTGTCTGAAGCTAACATTAATAATGTCCTCAATTAAACTTTTTTATTGGACAAATGGGGCAAAAAACTGGGAGTCGGCTCTTCTGATTCACTACAAAGAGCCGATGCTTGTGCGCGTGACCCATCACTGATATACAACGTGAACACGGACTTTAACATCTTTAGTGAATGTAATTACAGAAACTCAACTGAAACCATGTCTGTTAATTTATGTAAAAAGAAGAGATGTTTTATCTTAATTCCTTGGCTGTTTTCCACAGTTAACTACAGGTTAAAATTAAATTATGAAGCTATTAAATACTCTTAGTATTTATTTAAGAGCTCGAGAATCAT
Organism: Seriola lalandi dorsalis; assembly: GCF_002814215.2. Classification (NCBI taxonomy): domain Eukaryota; kingdom Metazoa; phylum Chordata; class Actinopteri; order Carangiformes; family Carangidae; genus Seriola; species Seriola lalandi. The sequence goes on from NW_019525465.1 coordinate 347,303, forward strand.
CGCGTTTTTTAAGTGTTCTTCAGTATTAAACGTGTATTGACAGTTATCAACATTTCTAACAGCAAACAGCGAACAGGGATTGTTAACGGCTAATTCGGCTTCATTCATTTTCCGTAACGAAAACAAATATAAACTTAAAAAAGAGATTTTGGCTTAAAACTTAAACTTTAATGGTAGTTTTCAGCTGTAATGAGAACTACACTGGTACGACAACAAAAAAACA
>NW_019525465.1:350544-353715 GCF_002814215.2 Seriola lalandi dorsalis
ATATGATGGTTATAGGTCTCTTCTTCTTCGTCACAGCTAGCTGTATCAACCTTTATGGCATCAGACCAGAGGGACTCTGGGTAATTTCAGGCTGATCAGTAGCTGCTGAGAAGGACGTGAACATGAGGCTGATTTGAAGTGTGTAATGTTGTGTACTGTATCACACTCACACTGACATTTACTGTGTCCACAACCATCACCTTAGATAAACATGTCACATTGCTGAATCTGGGATATAAATTGATGACTTTGCATTTACAACGTGTGTGTTGTTTGAAGTGTGTAACAGTGTCATAATTAGGTTCTGTGAGTATTTTTATTTGACAAACAGTTTTGAACAGACATGATGAACCAGGTGAGAGATGATGATGGTAGAAGCTGATAAAAGCTCAGCTCAGTGTGACATCAAGCAGCAGCAGCAACAGAGTAATCCCTGTGACGTCACAAAGCAATAACAACGAGAAGATAATATGATTTTATTTTCCTAAAACAAACAAACAAACAGACAAAAAACAATAATGTAATGTGACCAGTCACCTGTCCTTATAATCAGAAGCACGAGGCAGCTGTGCGTCTCTGGTCACCTTTTCATCTTGTCGAGGGGTTGAGGTGCTCAATGTTCCTTAATGTCATTACTTACCTGCCTCAGTCGGCAGGCCAGACTTTGTGGTGGTAACATTCATATGACAGCTGTATCAACCTTTATGGCATCAGACCAGAGGGACTCTGGGTAATTTCAGGCTGATCAGTAGCTGCTGAGAAGGACGTGAACATGAGGCTGATTTGAAGTGTGTAATGTTGTGTACTGTATCACACTCACACTGACATTTACTGTGTCCACAACCATCACCTTAGATAAACATGTCACATTGCTGAATCTGGGATATAAACACTGTTTATCAACAGTTGACAGTGAAAGTGTGTTGAATTAAAAATCACATATAAAATAAGTTGTGTGGTCACATCAGAAAATATCAAATCTATAAACACAAACAGGCTCATGTTGTTGTCACGTCAATCACATCATTTACAGGCCGATCTGTGAGATCTTCATGTTTAAAGTCAATATTTCCCGTCAGCTGTGACGAAGAAGAAGAGACCTATAACCATCATATAGAATATTTCCATCATGTGCACCTGCTGCTGCTGCTTGATGTCACACTGAGCTGAGCTTTTATCAGCTTCTACCATCATCATCTCTCACCTGGTTCATCATGTCTGTTCAAAACTGTTTGTCAAATAAAAATACTCACAGAACCTAATTATGACACTGTTACACACTTCAAACAACACACACGTTGTAAATGCAAAGTCATCAATCAGGACCAAAATAATATATAGATCAGAAATACTCAATACCTCAGGTAACAAGAGTCAGTTCAGCTCAGAATCAGTGTATTAAAGCTATTAAAGCTATTAATATATGTCACTCACTAAAGACTACAGTGCAGTATAGTAGAGGTTAATCGCCCATAAAACAAACAGACCTTGAATCTTTCCTTGTGTTTTACAGATAAAATCACTGTAAACCATAAAAAAGAAGAAAAATTTCAACACTGAAAGTTGCACATATTTGTTTAAGTTGTGCTGGAGGTGATTTGAAGTTTGAAGCCATTGTTGTTTTTGTATTTATTTATTTTTAATTTTACATGCCCCGCCCCTGTAAAATGAGCTGTTCAGCAACCACAGCTTGACTGACGGAGGAGGAGTTGTCTGTGATTGGTTGTTCTCCTGTCATGAACACAGTGTACGGCCTATCACCTTTTACAAAATAAAATAAAATAAATTCCACTGACTTAATGCTTCAAACTAATAAAGTACTTAATATAAATGTGTTGTCAAAAGTAAAATATTTGTCTTTTAAATGTAGTGGAGTAAAAGTCATGTTTACAAAAACAAAACAAAACAAACTTAATGAAGTAAACTCTTCATCACTGTCCAGCCTGTGTTAAAAACCACATTCATCAGCAGGAAACAGGAAACGTCAGTTAGGAACCACATTTTTACTCGGCCCACCCACGTGAAATCCCACAGAGACGAGCACACAAATATATTCTCTGAATTCAAACAAAGAAAAGGCTTTTTGACATAAAAGTAAGTAATTTACGATTTAAGAGGCTTTTATTGTTGTAAGTGAGTGTGTGAGGTCTTCTGGGTGTTTCAGGGAGTTTCCCATATTGTTGTGCAAGTTGATATTACAGATACAGACATACAGCTGCACAAAGATATCATGCTACAGACACTTAAACATAATGTATATCTATAATATACAGGCAAGAAACAGACAACAGACTATTTATAGAAGTCACAAGAATGCATGAAGTTTGCAGCGGCGGGCTTAACGTGCATGAACCCATTTGGGGTTCATGCACGTTAAGCCCATTGCACAATGCTTACGCTCTGATGAGCCAGTAACACATTGTGATGCTGTTTAAAACTTCAGTGCAAACAACAGAAACGAGAGGAAGTCCTCACAGCTGCCTTTAAACTACGACAAGATTTGCTTCTTGAAAAGACAAAGAAACAAACTGAACCACAGTCAGAGCTTTAAACATCCATTAACCTGCCTACATGGGACACACTGAAGGAGCTTTTAAAGTCCATCTTGATACTATGGTCTCCACAGATCTTAATATTGTATTAGTTAACTTCCCTTTGTGCGAGGTGTTGCTGCGTGTGCTGTTGAATAAGGTCACTGACGTGGATATAAATGACTTCCTCTTAAACACTGTCCAAAACGGGTCAGTGATGATATTTTCATACAAAGTGAAGCTCTACAGATATTAATTTCTTTGATGCTACTCTTGTGCCGATTAGTGTTTTTGATGTTGAGCACACAACTGTAACAAACAACTTCCTGGAGGGACAGTTTGGCAAAATAATCTCCTTTCCTAAAACACCTGTCCTCGACCTCGTCAAGGAAAGACGTGAAGGAGAGGAGATCAGAAGAGGTTACAGTATATTCAGACATAAGATTAAAGTTCCCTATTTTCTCCTTTCCTTGCATAAAGGAAGCTCCAGTGTTTCCTTTGCTAAAGGAGACAAGATAGGAAGCACTGAAGCTCCTTTCCTTATCATTTAGAGAACTGGACCAGCTCTTATCATCATGGCCGCTCTGATACTTCCGCGTCATGTCACTCGCAGCTCTTCTCTCACTTCACATGCTCTTAA
>NW_019525465.1:353885-355798 GCF_002814215.2 Seriola lalandi dorsalis
GTCACTAATTAGCGGCTATTAGTGTCAGTGGTGGGAATAGATAAGCAGTGATGGTAGTTGGACAGTCTGTGGTTGGACAGCTCAGCAGGCTGTGGCGTTCAGATAAGGTTACCTCAGTGAGTCAGAAGTTTAGTTTAGGATAAAAACAGAACGACGCACATATAAGGACGGGTCAAACTGCTGCGTACCTGCTCTTTGCCTGACTGACAGCAGAATTCAAAGGCAACCTAAGGGTAAGTGAGATCAGGGCCTGAGAATGGCGTTGAAGCTTTTTGTGAAACACTCGGTTTGCAGATTGTTATTTTGATGCAACAGCGAGCAGGTGATTTCGGGTGAGAGAGCAAGCGAGAGATAGCGAGGCCTCGAGGTACTGATGATAACGACCAATGCGAGCAGTGTTTCAACCGTTTCCTGACTCTGATTGCTCTTTACATTTTAGTGCGAAACTCAAAAAAGGGAGAGCAAATAAAATTCTTTGAGCAAATGCAAAGAAATATAAAGTTTAATGTAGTTGAAGAGATAATGTGAATTGATTTATGAATTATATACGACTGATTCTGACTCTGTTGTCCACAGCTGCTTTACACTGTTACCTGTTTACATAAGTAAACTGCTATGAGATTTTCATGTTTATATAATTTAAAACTTTTATTTAAACAGCTTACAGATGCAGAAAAGACAAACAAAAAAAAACACATAGAGTGACTTGATATCATCTAGGCTGCAAAATGTTCACAATCCTCCTGTAGAAAAATATAATTTACAAAAACTGATTAAGAAAGAAGTTAAACTCATTAATGGTCACATGATTAATGTGACTACACAGACATGTGTCTGTTATTCTTTTGTTTATCCACCAGGTGTCACTAAAGATCCACTCATTGCAGCAGGGTCACAGCTGGTGCTCCACTGTTACAACAGGTGGACCTGCAGTTATAATGGATTATGTTTTTATTTTTATTTAAGTCAAACTCAGGGATCCTCAAATACTGAACCAGAAATGCAGATAATTTAGATCCTCCAAGACTGACAGCAACTCACCGTCAGCTCTCAGACTCTGGGCAGCACAGTGGATTAAATGTCATTATACTACAACATAATCTCACTCCATCACAAACTTTTAATTAGATTTATTGCAGAGTCAGACTCATTTAATCTGGTTTATTTCTTGTAGCAGTTGTAGGGTATGTTTCATGTAAATATTGTTTATATATAATTGTTGTGTTGTATAATGAATTGGAAACCGAAAGTAAAATTTCGAGGGGGATTCCCGATGATATTGTTTACATGTCCTCTTCACCGTATGCAAGTGAAATCTTCAGGAAATATTTGTTGGATTCAAAAAGCAACAACGAGCGAAACGTTTTGCAAGTAAAAGTGAGTATCGGTTAATTATCCCGTGTGTTACGGTGTGTGATGTCGGACGGACTTGACTGTTGTGTGTGTGCGTCGTGTTGTTGTTGCAGTTCTTCTTCTGCTTTTTCACAGCGCAAAAACAGACGACATCTTTGTCTCCTGGAGGATGAAACTGCGCAGCAACATAAAAAATGTCATTAACAAAACCACAAAAAAATCCAACGTCGTTAATTTGTTTCTGCAGTAAAGTTTGTTTATATATTTGTAGGGTAAATCGAGTTTCTCCGTGGTTCTTGTGGTTTAATTCCCCACTTCCGTTTTTGTCCACGCGGAGCGTTTTGCTGTCTTAAGGCTCAAACTTGAGACGTCTGAAGTTTACAATGACTGGTCGGTGATGCTTGGGGGCAATTTCGGTTTGGTGGTTTTCAACATACCTTTTTTGGCCCGTAGTCCCATCCGTTATCAAGGTCCCTTTCCCGCCCCCTGTGTATATATAACTGAGTATAATTATGACTGTTTTGATTATTATTACTTATATTTTATTCACTTATATTCTC
>NW_019525465.1:356132-359715 GCF_002814215.2 Seriola lalandi dorsalis
AACTTAAAGAATGAGAGTGTAAGTAAAAAAGACAACTGCCATTATGCTGATTTTTGTCCTTTACAAACCTCCTACAAACCTATTTTTTTCTCCCACTGCTTTGTAGCTGAGATGGCTGAGAGGAAGAGGAAGCGTCCTGCCCTCACAGGGCCTCACAGCTCCTCCCCTGTGAAGTCTGACAAGTCATCTGATCAGAAGATCAGCCCCGGCACAGAGCAACCAATCAGGTAATTTCAGGCTGTGTCGTCTTCAACAAGCTGCAGAATCAAGAAAACACCCAGTAAAGAACTCTGCACACTGCAAGAGGCTATCAAGTCTTTTTTTTAATTACAAAAATACACTTTATATTTATGCAAATTCAGTGAAATACAACTTTCACTCTGTGTTCAGTGGATTTAATTAAAATGAGTAAATAAAACAATCTCTCCTCTTAGTTCACAGATGAGAGCAGATGGGTCCACAAGTCCCAGCATCCTTTCCATGAAGAGTGATGGATCCATGTTCATGCCAATTAACTTTGGCAACGAGAACCCTGAACGGTAATTCTCTGTAATTAAAGTATCGTGAAATGGTTTGACAGAACTGGACACAGGTTACGCTGCCAGCCACAGAGTCATGCAGTCAAATAAACAAGTCAAGATTTCGGTTAGGTGAAACTGAATCCACAGTTCTGTCTTTATGAAAAGTGATTGTATATGTTGTGTACCTGAGGAGTAAATGACCCCGCTCTGAAGAAATGATGAGAAAATAAAACAATCTCTTCCTCTTAGTTCACAGATGAGAGCGGATGGGTCCACGAGTCCCAGCATCCTTTCCATGAAGAGTGATGGATCCATGTTCATGCCAATTAACTTTAGCAACGAGAACCCTGAACGGTAATTCTCTGTAATTAAAGTATCTCTAAGTGGTTTGACAGAACTGGACACAGGTTACGCTGCCAGCCACAGAGTCATACAGTCAAATAAACAAGTCAAGAGTTTACATTAAGATTTACAGTTCACAGTTAAGACACACACACAAAAACAAACTCATACCCACAGACATTAATTTTTTTATTGAATTTTAGCAGCTTTTCCTACAGGTCTTAAAGTTGTCGTGTTTTTTTTTTTACAACAGTTTAAAATCTAAATCTAAATTACATGTTTGTCTGCTTTAAATTACACATCTGCTTTGAGAAAAAACTCAACCAAAAGGGAGAAATTTATTTTTTATATTTTTTATTTTCATGATGGTGCCCCCTGGTGTTGCATTAATCCTCTATGTATTATTGCATTTGAATTTAAAATTGATTTAGTATTCAGTCTGAACACACCTTAAGACCTACACTGCTCAAATACAATTAATCGCAAATTGGTGTCCGAGGAAACTACCACAGAGAAAATGTGTTTCAGGTGAAGTGGCTGTATTAACTTATAATGTGCCTTTTGTTGTTGTGTTTCAGCTCTGACTGGGACCAGTCTGATTCACCAGCAGCCGAACCCCGCCTGAAGAAACCCAGACAAGATCCTGAATATCAGAGAGATGACACTGGTAGGTTTAAATAGTAACTGGAGAAATATTTGTACTATTACCAATACTATACCACAAGTAAAGCTAATAATAGAGTAATACTTCATAATCAGAGTGAGGCATCACATATTAGTCTTTAAAACAGTGATAGGTTCTCTTGCCAGTAAAAGGAAATAGCAGGCAAACAACCAGATAAACCAATAAAGGCCTGATGAATCTCTGATTATGCACTGTAACTTTGTGGAGGTGTCAGGTGCCAAATTAAACTTCCACCTTTAAAAAAAAACAAACTTCAAAGTCAAGATTTTGTGTTTGCTTGTGGTTTTGCATGACTGAACTAAAATTATTTGGTATTAATCACACGGGTATTATTGGTGGAATTTGCAATCATGTATTTTCTTGTTACAGGGGACACACGTCTTTTGAAAGCAAAGAAGAAACTTAAAGAAGCAATGAAAAAGAAATGTACTTCAATATCTGAAGGTAATGGTGACCAACAGAGTTCGCTGAACAAAATCTACACAGAACTCTACATCACCACTGGGGAGAGTGAAGGGCCACAAGCAGTGCATGAGTTCAGACACCTCGAACGTAAAGAAACAGAAGCATCTCCTGAAGGTACAGTCAGCCTCAGCGACATCTTCAAACCTTTGCCTGGCCAAGAGAAACTCCACAGAACAGTCCTGACGAAGGGAAGTGCAGGCATTGGAAAATCATTTTCTGTGCAGAAATTCATTCTTGACTGGGCCGAGGAGAAAGAAAACCAGGATATTGATTTTGTTTTCTGTCTTGCTTTCAAAGAGATGAATTTGAGCACAGATACAAAAAGCTTGGACAAGCTGCTGACTGAATTCCACCCTGCACTCAAAAGTTTGAACGGTTCAACTGATTATGTTAAAACCAATGTTTTAGTGATCCTGGACGGCCTGGATGAAAGCAGACTTCAACTGGACTTTGAGAGCAATAAGACTGTAACGTCTGTCAGTGAAGTTACATCTCTGAGTAACCTCCTATCAAACCTGATCCAGGGTACCCTTCTTCCTAATGCAAAACTCTGGATAACTTCCCGTAAAGTAGCAGCCAATCAGATCCCTGCAAAGTATGTCGACATGGTGACAGAGATAAGAGGTTTCAATGAGTCACAAAAAGAGGAATACTTCAGGAAGAGATTTAGTGATGACTTGACTCTTGCTAAAAGAATCATTTCACATATCCAGTCTTCAGTGAGTCTCGACATCATGTGCCAGATCCCGATCTTCTGCTGGATTTCTTCTGTGTTATTCCAGGATGTTTTCAGTGGAGATGGCAAAGCTGAAACTCCTCAAACTCTGACAGAGATGATGGCACATTTCCTGTTTGTTCAGACAAAACGTAGAAGCAGAAAATATGACCAGAAGAAGACTAAGAAAAAAGAAGAGAATCTTCTGAAGACACACAGAGAATTTCTCCTGAAACTCGGCAAACTGGCATTTGTTCATCTGCAGAAGAACAACCTCATCTTCTATGAGGAAGACCTGGAAAACTGTGGCATCGATATTAACGAAGCATCTATCCACTCTGGATTTTGCACCACAGTTCTTAGGGAAGAAGAAATCTTTTCTCAGAGAAAGGTTTTCTCTTTTGTTCATCTGACCATACAGGAGTTCTTTGCAGCTCTCTATGTCTATGACTGTTTCACAAACAAGAATACAACAGAGCTCAGCAACTTCCTTGATGTGAAAGACAAAGAACATACTTTACTTGATCTTCTAAAGATGACAGTTGACAAAGTGTTAGAGAAGAAGAACGGCCACCTGGTTTACTTCTTACGAATGCTCTTTGGCCTTATGGTTGAAACAAACCGGAGAGTCCTTCAGGATCTGCTGACCTCACCGGACCCAAGCCAAGATACTGAAAAGAAAATCTTGACTTACCTCAAATCCATCCGAAGAAAGACCCTCTCTCCAGACAACTGCGTCAGCCTTTTCCAGACCATGGTTGAGATGAGAGACCAGAAAGTCAAAGATGAGATTCAGGAATATCTGATGTTGAAAGATCGTTCAAAAACTGAGCTGACTCCTATGCACTGCTCTGC
>NW_019525465.1:360945-369223 GCF_002814215.2 Seriola lalandi dorsalis
ATTGTAGTCTACTAGAGTTTTGACTTTTCTTCTGAACTGAGAAAAAGGTGCTTAAGGATTACTTCTACAATCCATTATATTAAAACGAGTTTACTGTCAGTTTTACACCAGAGCTACTGTGCAAGGACCTTAAAGACAACAGCAACAATAAAAACACCTTACAGAGATATAGTAAATATATTCTAGTTACTTCTAATGTTTAGATTCAAGTTAAGATAGTCAAGGGTGCCCTATCATTGAACTGAACTTACGTAAAATGTAGTCATGTACAGTAGCACCACAGGTTGGCTGACAGTAACAATAGATGCATATACTCTAGATTTACCGTGGACAGATCTGATACTCTGCTAGCAAAGGTTTTGAGAGCAACAGTGTTGGTTACCTGGTTGTTCTTTGTCAGAAGATTTTAACCTTCATTTTTCTCTGCAGTGTTGAACATGGTGGAAAACGACGGATGATACCAGGATTCAAGAAATGTAAGTAAGCAAAGCATGCAGCCGGAGGTATATGCAGGTTTTCAGAGAACAGCAGTTCTAGATTTCTTATATTTCAACAAACTTTACCCTGTAATGGACTAATAAAAAACTAACTAATACAACTAGCTATAACTAACTAAGACAGGACAGTTATACTAACCGTTTGGGTTGTGGATGGCTTTCATTGTGAAATCAAACATTTCTGTCACTGAGGCATCCGCACATTTTTTATTGGAAGAATATTGACTATTCTTCTTTGAGGGAAGGCACTCTGAACAACAAACACAACTTTATCCGACACATTTCTTTGTCACTTGCTGACTGGAGTGCTGTGCAGCAGCATTGTGCTTAGTGCTGCCAGAGTGACCACAAACTATATTGTTAAAGTCTATGCTGCTGAAATGATTTGTTTCCTTACCTCCAGATGCTTGTGAGCTCACTTTGGATCCCAACACAGCCCACAAGAACCTCCGTCTCTCTGAGGGGAACAGAAAGTTGACCTGGGTGGAAGAGGAGCAGTCGTATCCAGATCATCCAGAGAGGTTTGATCAGTGGCCACAAGTGCTGTTTGAGCAGGGTTTAAATGAGCGCTGCTACTGGGAGTTCAATGTGTTGAAGCCCTTCAACATTGGGGTGACATACAGAAGCATTGAGAGGAAAGGGGATGTGAATGATTGCAAGCTGGGACGCAACGACAAGTCTTGGAGTCTTAATTGCTGTAATGCTGGTTGTTCTGTTCTGCACAACAACGACTCTATCAATGTATCTTCCATCCGCTCTAGTCGGGTGGGGGTGTATCTGGATTGGCCGGCTGGCACTCTGTCCTTTTACAGAGTTTCCTCCGACAGTCGGATTCGCCTCCATACCTTCAAAACAACATTTGATGAGCCCCTCTATCCTGCTGTTGAACTCCGCACTCATTCCTCTGCATTACTTTGTCAGCTACCACAAACAAACTTTCACCGCACCACATGAGTGACCTTACGCATAGATTTGCATAAGGTCGTGACATGTCCTATACAAGCAAGGGACTACTTACTCCCAATATTTTAAGCAATCTAGACTTCACATTTTGGAAACCACGCAGGGTTAACTGCTCCTATCTTTTAGTATGAAAAGACAAGTATAAAGACTGAGATAGTACTATTTGGGAGCAAAGACAGAAGGTTGCAACTTAGTGCTTACCTGGAGTCTAGAGCATTAAAGACTTACACCCATGTTAAAAATCTGGGATGGAGATCTTAGTTTCAGTGACCACATCAAAGCTATAACTAAATTTGCATTTTGGCGTCTCAAAAACATAGCTAGTGTCGGACACTTTTTGTTGAACCAAGACTTAGGTCTGGGCTATAAATATAAATGTAAATATATTTCTTACCTGTTCAATCGAAACCTTACATGTCTTTAAGATCTAAACAGGGTGAAATGGCTTTCAGCCAGAATGCTGCCTACAGCTGGAACCAGCTCCCAATGGAGATCAAATCAGACTAAACTGTAAATGGCTTCAATACTCCACTGCCTTCATCGAATCTTGTGCTTTAATGAGATACTACCTATTTTATGATCTGTTTTCATACCGTTTTCTTATTATACTTTTTACTTTATTTTTTATCCTTCTTTTATTTCCGTGTACCTTATTGAATAGCCTCTGTGTATGATAATGTGCTATACACAAATTTGTCTTGCCTTATCAGTCATATACTCAATTTGTATAACAAGGAAAATGGAGGGTATTATATCATTTATATACAGTGTCAGTTCTGAAAGTCAAACATGTGGCCTGGCAACTCCAGATGCCATTATTTCCCATAAAAAGTCTAAACTCATAGATGTATTCACACTGCGAGAAACTCCTGATATCTGATTTGCTGTGTGAGATTTAAGTTGTAGACTTAAACCTTTAAACATATGTGCATGTATTTGCAACTATCATTATACAGGTTTTACAAGTTTTACCAGTTTCACTGTTTTGATCATCATGTCATGTTTTTTCTAACTATACTGATGTAAATGGGTAACAAGTGTTTTTTTTTATTCTTTCAGTTAAGTCAGTGGCAGTACTTCTTTTAATAATGTTTAAACATCTGCCACACAGAACTTAGTTTTTGCTAAAGTATAGTATGTATCTAACAAACAGGAGCACACCACATAGCTCTGACTGGGTCTTCTCAGTGGGAAAACGAAGAGCTATGTTTCATGTTATCGACTGTTCAAGCCAGTCAACAATTGATTACGCTCCTCTGCTCTCTCTTAATCACACGTAGAGCTGATCTTTGTAATAACCTCATGAATTTATAGCTTTACACACACACACACACACACACACACACACACACACACACAATTTTTGCCTATGAATGATGTTTGAAAGGATGTTTTCTGTCTTTCCATCTTTATTAATTAACCATTTAATTCACTGTGCAGCTCAGAGGTTACGGCAGCTACTGGACACTTTTAAGGTGGAATATTTTCCTGCGTGTTACTCAAAGCATGATTGACATTTGGAAATCAATCACTGCACCTTAAATGTCATTATAACATTTTTGACCATTTTGGATCGCATATTCAAGCACTTTTATAAACTGCTGATATTTTATTTCATAGCTGGGAGAAACAAAGTTGTGGAGCGTTGTTCTGGAGCGCTCTGGCAGCACTACACCTATGCTTATCACACAAAGCAGTACAGCTGCTCTTTTTTCATCTATTGTTTCAAATTCTCCACACTATCAACTTACAGTAAAGAACTCACATATATCCACATGAATAAATGTCGTCTTGTATGTAGAGTAGAAACAAATGTACATTATAGAGCTAGAGTATTTGTGCTAAATGCTAACATCAGAATGCTAGCATGCTCACAATGACAGTGCTTAAATGATATTTAGTAGGTATTATGTTTACTGAGTCTTAGTATGCCAATATTTTCTAATTAGCACTATACACAGAGTACAGCTGAGGCAAATGTAATGACAATCCTCCCAATAGTTGAGACTTTTAACTAAATACCAAACTGTCAATCTCATGGTGGCGCTCAGAGGATCACCAAATTCAGTAGTACTGTGGAGACGGCAGCCGTTTGAACTCAATTTCCGGGCAATCATTTCAATAGTATTTGAGTTATTTCAGTCTGAACCACAGTGGTGGACTGAGCGACATATTAAAGTGACAGTTAGCGTTATTTGACTTGGGATTGATAGAGGTAGTTAGCTCTATAGTCAGTGTATTACCTGTAGTAGATTCGGATCGTCGTGATGCCAGTTTAGAGGAGCAGCTAACCGGGAGCTGTGGCAGAGAAGCTGAGTGATGTGCTGCTGCGGACAGGGACAACAAAAACACTTACTTTAGCCACTTTAAAACATACCTACAGAAAAAAAGCTGATATCAGTGTAAGTGCAGACTTTATTTTGAATATTTTCACCGCTGTATATTGCCATCAAACAGCTCTTTACTTTAGAACTACTTTTTTCCAACCGTTGAATTACCGTATTCCTACAGTGACGTAGTGTCATACAGTGATCGCCCTCAGCTCAGGCGCGCTTGTGCGCATTAATACGGTAGTTCAACGGTTCACAAACTGTAGCTCCATAGTAAAGTGCTGTTTGACGGCAAGATAAAATTATGAAAATATTAAAAGTACAGCATCCACTTATATTAGCTTTTTTTGTGGGTGTATTTTTACGTGTACGCTATATTTTTTTTAATATTTTCACCACTTTATCTTGCCGTCATACAGCCCTTCTTTTGGAACTACATTTTTTCAACTGTTGAAAAATTTCTTTTTGAATCAAACAGCTGATCTGCGGAGTTACGCAGTGCACGCCGTAGGTGGTCTTGTGCGTAGTAATACGGTAGTTCAACGGTTAAAACTGTAGTCCCAAAGGAAAGTGCTTGTTTGACGACAAGATAAAGCGGTTAAAGTATTAGAAATATAACGTACTCTTCAAGACAGCTCTAATTAGATTTAATTGAAACATATAATGTTGAGCATTAATACATGTCACCTGAACCACATTAGCAGCAAAGTGTAAATGTGTAATATGCTGTGTGTGTGTGTAAAAGTCTTGATATTTGTAGTACACTGCGCTAATGCTTATTGTGAATTACTAGCAATTGCATTTATATTCGTTTTTGGCAGTTTTTACGCCATAGATAGAATTAATGTTTGTGGTTGTTGTATCTTTATGTATTTTTACCCCCTTTATGTTAGCATATTACAGCTTGTTAAAGTGTGTGATGTAATCAGTATTTTAAGTATTTTAATCTGTTGAAGAAAATGAGGAGCTGTGTCCCAGTTCAGAGGTCACATCCTTCGGAGGATGCAGCCTTTGTCTCGAAGTCTGAACCGAAATGAGACGGTGTGGCCCACAGAGGATTTTTCCTGTGCGTCACCAGGTGTGCCCTCCCTTACCGTTTGGTTGCAAAGCCGGCTCCTGTCACCTAGCAACCTTGACAACATTTAACGTTATTTCCCCAAAAAACTTTAAATTTAAAAGTGTAATCCCCAGGCTGTCTGTCGGTGTTGTTTGCTGCCATATTATTTTCATTAGCGATGCGGAATTAATCTTGGGATATGTTGGGCCACGAAGCAACCTTGTCGCGCCGCTGTGACGCAGTCGGTGAATGCTTCCTCCGAAGGATGCAGCCGCTGAATTGGGACGCAGCTAAGGTGTTTTCTGAAAGCTGCAGTAAAAGGTTTCACATTAGCCTCACAAAGCCAGCCCAAATTTAATATAGAAGCGGTTTAAACATTTCACAAACAAACAATTAATCTCCTTTCAAGAATCAACTGGACTGGACTTTAATCAAATTTCCACATATGCCATTAAAATGATTTTGAGAATGAATTTTAGGGGAGAAATAAATCATGCAGGTTCAAAAATCATCTTAAAAGCTCCATATGGGTTATGATCTGACTGTTTGAGGTTCTCTCTCAGGAGTGGAATAAAAGCGATTTTGCGGTGAGGTGACTCGTTCTGTCTGATGGGAAATTATCTGTAAAGCAGTTGAATGCCAAATGTGGTGGGAAAGCTCAGTCTGTCAAGTGGAAAAATGCTTTATAATTGTATTATGTTTTGAAATATGTTTGTAGTGGTTGTCCATTCTGAAACTGTTTTGCTAAAGGAGTGATGGAGGTACCTCACTTTAAATCACTTTTATTCCCCAGAACATTCATCCAGAGAGAATCATTGAGCTCCAAAGTTTGTCTGGTTTCTTTGAGGCTGATTCTTACTGGAGTGGGTGAAAGATGTTTGTGTATAAGCTTTTTTATATCTAAAAAGATTAAAACATCAGCAAATGAAAAACATCTGAACAGTGTGGTGATTTATTGTATGCTGCGGATATAAGTGACATTTTAAGATTTAAGTTCTTAAGTTCCCATAATGCAACCAAAAGTACATTTCATAAATGTCCACTTAACACATCCTCAGTTGGTAACACTGAGTTTCTGTTCAATTTTTTTTATTTTTTTATTTTAAGCAAGATTGTAAACTCAGATCTAATCTGATGGTGTTTCAGTGTGTACAGTACACAGGAGTCACTGCACTGACTGTTATGAACATTTTCCTCCACTAGGTGTCACTAATGATCCATTAAATGCTCTGCTTCCTGATTCAGGGGGAACAGTGTACTAATCCTACTACAACATAATTCTCCTCTATCACAAACTTTAAATTTGACCTATTGCTGAGTCAGACTCATTTATCCTGTTTATTTTGTTGCAGTTCTGTGGTGTAATTGTTACCAGCATTTTGCTCATGAAATCATTTTGGTATGTGATTTAATGAATAGAAAGCGAAAGTAAAACAACAACGTGGCCTTATCTTGTCGGTGCGTCCAGTGACTCTACATGTCAGAGATAGTTTTTGATTCAAAAAGCAACAAGTGAAACATTTTGGATGTAAAAGTAAGTAGCTGTTTATTATCTTGTGTGTTACCTTGTGATGTTGGATAAGCTGATTGCTCTGTGTCTGTCTGTCGTTGTGTGTGTTGTTAGTTCGTGTCACGGTTTTCAACATGTGTAAGTACAGAGACGACATTTTGTCTCTTGAGAACTGAAGTGCGCAGCAACTTAAAAAAATTCTACCATTACAACAACAAACAAACAAAAAACAACCATGATAATTTCATTTTTGCAGTGAATGTTTTATTTGGTGGTTTATGGTGTTAATTATTAGTTGTATTGTGGTCTGTTGTGGCTGGGGCCTACACACTTCTCAAATATGTTTAGACATTAAAACGCATTTGCGCCGCGGTGCATTTTGATTTTATTATCGCTAAAATTTGAGACATATTTATAAATGTAAATGATGACTAAGTCAATTATGTTTGGTGACAATTCTGGTTTGGTGGTTCTCAAAACCTTTTGTGTGGGCCAATTGCTATCCCCTATTATTAATGTTGATCATTGATTATTATTCTGTGTATAATTATGAGTACTATTATGTTTATCATTCTTATTAGTATCTAGATTATACTGTGTATTTTATACCAAATTTGATTGAACTGAGCAGTTCAGACATTACGTTACACCTGATAAAGATTAAAGAGTTTTTTGATTATTTATTAAGTTCAGTTTTACAATTTATATTTCCCCACCCTAACCTCCGCACAGTTACTCTCCAGCCATCGCTAGATTGAGGACTGAGAGTGAGAGTAAAAAACAACTACCTTTATGCAAAAATCTGTCCTTTACAAACCTCTTTAAATCTTTTTAGACTCCCACTGCTTTGTAGGTGAAATGGCTGAGCGGAAGAAGAAGCGTCCTGCCCTCGCAGGGCCCCACAGCTCCTCCCCTGTGACATCTGACAAGTCATCTGATCAGAAGATCAGTTCCTGTATCGAGCTGTCAGTCAGGTAATTTAGCCCATCAGAAATGAGCAGGTTGTGACGTCTTCAACAAACAGCACAAACAAAAAACACCCAGTAAAGAACTCTGCACACTGCAAGAAGCTGTAAAGTCTTTTTTTTGTATATGACAAAAAAGTTTATATTTAGGCAATTTAGAAACATCCTTAACTTTTTTGCAGTATGTACCATGGATTAAATTTAAACCTGTTCTTGTGTCAAAGTCTTCTCCCTCTTTCAGATAGAGTGCATGCTCACTGTTCTCAGACTTTCACCTGTTGTTCTTCTTGATCCCCTTGTTTGTTGTGTATCATTAATTCATGTTGTATATCTGTGGAGTAAATGACCACTGAAGAAATGATGAGTAAATAAAACAATCTCTCTTCTTAGTTCAGAGATGAGTGCAGATGGGTCCACGAGTCCCAGCGGTGTCTCCATGAAGAGTGATGGATCCATGTACAGGCCAACTACCTTTGGTGTTAAGAAGTCCAAACGGTAACTCCACACTTTGTGCTCTGTAATTGAAGTATTGGTCTTGACAGAGCTGGACAAAGGTTACTCATACAGTCAAATAAACAAGTCAAAATTTCACAGTTAAACTGAATCCACAGTTCTATCTTTTTGAACCATGTTAATCCATGAACCAACCTGCCAGCACTGGACAAGAAGAGACACGCTATCAATCCATGCCAACAACTCCTAGTTAATCTGACATGGAAACCACAAGGATCCGAATGTCTCTCATTATGAACTCCCTATACATTTAACGGGTCACAAAATTGACGGTTCAGTTCATATCACAGTTCTCAGTTCCATTCGGTAAATTTTGGAGCATTGCCAATTTCAATACATTTCAATAAAACAATCTCTCCTCTTAGTTCACAGATGAGTGCAGATGGGTCCACGAGTCCCAGCGGTGTCTCCATGAAGAGTGATGGATCCATGTACAGGCCAAC
>NW_019525465.1:372433-375439 GCF_002814215.2 Seriola lalandi dorsalis
TGTCAGGTTGCATGGTCACTGAGACAGCCTGTGGTTTTCTGGCCTCAGCTTTGAAATCCAACCCCTCCCATCTCAGGGAACTGGATCTCAGCTACAACCATCCAGGAGACTCTGGAGTGAAGCTTCTCCTTGAGCTGAAGGATGATCCACAATACAAGCTCAGCATACTCAAGTAATTATAATCTCAGCCATGTTTTAAACTGTTAACCAGACATATATTTGTCAAACCAACCAGTTATTCTTCATCCTGTAAGTCTTTTCTCTTTTTAAACCAAATCAAAGCATTTCAAAACACTTCTGATACACCAGAAATCTTACCTTTGTGCCAAATGTCCAAGTTGGTATTCAATTATGGAATGGGCTCATTGTTGCCCCTAGTGTCCATTGGGAGAAAAGACACCAAGTCACAACAGTTCAATTTCTTGTTTTACAAAGGAAAATACCAAGGATGAAGATACACTGGTAGGTTTGGTAAATGGATGTCTGGTTAACTGCCTCACCTCTGTTAAAGATCATTTCACAGCTCCCTGAGCTTTTCTATGGGAGCTTCCTGGACTGTGTCCCACACAGTGAATGAGACAGTCCTGAACGGGCTTTAGTAACTTAATTGTAGTCTACTAGAGTTTTGACTTTTCTTCTGAACTGAGAAAAAGGTGCTTAAGGATTACTTCTACAATCCATTATATTAAAACGAGTTTACTGTCAGTTTTACACCAGAGCTACTGTGCAAGGACCTTAAAGACAACAGCAACAATAAAAACACCTTACAGAGATATAGTAAATATATTCTAGTTACTTCTAATGTTTAGATTCAAGTTAAGATAGTCAAGGGTGCCCTATTATTGAACTGAACTTTAGTAAAATGTAGTCATGTACAATAGCACCACAGGTTGGCTGACAGTAACAATAGATGCATATACTCTAGATTTACCGTGGACAGGTCTGATACTCTGCTAGCAAAGGTTTTGAGAGCAACAGTGTTGGTTACCTGGTTGTTCTTTGTCAGAAGATTTTAACCTTCATTTTTCTCTGCAGTGTTGAACATGGTGGAAAACGCCGGATGATACCAGGATTCAAGAAATGTAAGTAAGCAAAGCATGCAGCCGGAGGTATATGCAGGTTTTCAGAGAACAGCAGTTCTAGATTTCTTATATTTCAACAAACTTTACCCTGTAATGGACTAATAAAAAACTAACTAATACAACTAGCTATAACTAACTAAGACAGGACAGTTATACTAACCGTTTGGGTTGTGGATGGCTTTCATTGTGAAATCAAACATTTCTGTCACTGAGGCATCCGCACATTTTTTATTGGAAGAATATTGACTATTCTTCTTTGAGGGAAAGCACTCTGAACAACAAACACAACTTTATCCGACACATTTCTTTGTCACCTGCTGACTGGAGTGCTGTGCAGCAGCATTGTGCTTAGTGCTGCCAGAGTGACCACAAGCTATATTGTTAAAGTCTATGCTGCTGAAATGATTTGTTTCCTTACCTCCAGATGCTTGTGAGCTCACTTTGGATCCCAACACAGCCCACAAGAACCTCCGTATCTCTGACAGGAACAGAAAGGTGACCTGGGTGGAAGAGGAGCAGTCGTATCCAGATCATCCAGAGAGGTTTGATCAGTGGCCACAAGTGCTGTGTGAGAAGGGTTTAAATGAGCGCTGCTACTGGGAGTTCGATGTGTTGAAGCCCTTCAACATTGGGGTGACATACAGAAGCATTGAGAGGAAAGGGGATGTGAATGATTGCAAGCTGGGACGCAACAACAAGTCTTGGAGTCTTAATTGCTATAATGCTGGTTGTTTTGTTCTGCACGGCAGCGAGCGTATCACTGTATCTTCCCTCTCCTCACGCTCTAGTCGGGTGGGGCTGTATCTGGATTGGCCGGCTGGCACTCTGTCCTTTTACAGAGTTTCCTCCGACAGTCGGATTCGCCTCCATACCTTCAAAACAACATTTGATGAGCCCCTCTATCCTGCTGTTGAACTCCGCACTCATTCCTCTGCATTACTTTGTAAGCTAACATAAAGAAACTTTCACCGCACCACATGACTGATCTTATGCGTAGATTTGCATAAGGTCGTGAAATGTCCTATACGAGCAAGGGACTACTTACTTGTTATTCCCAATATTTTAAGCAATCTAGACTTCACATTTTAGAAACCACGCAGGGTTAACTGCTCCTATCTTTTAGTATGAAAAGACAAGTATAAAGACTGAGATAGTACTATTTGGGAGCAAAGACAGAAGGTTGCAACTTAGTGCTTACCTGGAGTCTAGAGCATTAAAACCTATGTTAAAAATCTGGGATGGAGATCTTAGTTTCAGTGACCACATCAAAGCTATAACTAAATTTGCATTTTGGCGTCTCAAAAACATAGCTAGTGTCGGACACTTTTTGTTGAACCAAGACTTAGGTCTGGGCTATAAATATAAATGTAAATATATTTCTTACCTGTTCAATCGAAACCTTACATGTCTGTAAGATCTAAACAGGGTGAAATGGCTTTCAGCCAGAATGCTGCCTACAGCTGGAACCAGCTCCCAATGGAGATCAAATCAGACTAAACTGTAAATGGCTTCAATACTCCACTGCCTTCATCGAATCTTGTGCTTTAATGAGATACTACCTATTTTATGATCTGTTTTCATACCGTTTTCTTATTATACTTTTTACTTTATTTTTTATCCTTCTTTTATTTCCGTGTACCATATTGAATAGCCTCTGTCTATGATAATGTGCTATACACAAATTTGTCTTGCCTTATCAGTCATATACTCAATTTGTATAGCAAGGAAAATTGAGGGTATTATATCATTTATATACAGTGTCAGTTCTCAAAGTCAAACATGTGGCCTGGCAACTCCAGATGCCATTATTTCCCATAAAAAGTCTAAACTCATAGATGTATTCACACTGCGAGAAACTCCTGATATCTGATTTGCTGTGTGAGATTTAAGTTGTAGACTTAAACCTTTAAACATATGTGCATGT
>NW_019525466.1:0-2177 GCF_002814215.2 Seriola lalandi dorsalis
AAAAAAGTCATAGTATACTAAGGCATAAAAAGTCATAAAAAAAGTCATAGTATAGTAAGGCATAAAAAGTGCTAAAAACTGCATAGTATAGTAAGGCATAAAAAGTGCTAAAAACTACATAGTATAGTAAGGCGTAAAAATTCATTAAAAAAAGTCATAGTATAGTAAGGCGTAAAAAGTCATAAAAATGTCATAGTATAGTGAGGCATAAAAAGTGCTAAAAACTGCATAGTATACTAAGGCATAAAAAGTCATAGTATTGTAAGGCATAAAAAGTCATAAAAATGTCATAGTATAGTAAGGCATAAAAAGTCATTGAAAAGTCATAGTATAGTAAGGCATAAAAAGTGCTGAAAACTGCATAGTATACTAAGGCATAAAAAGTCATAAAAAAGTCATAGTATAGTAAGGCATAAAAAGTCATTGAAAAGTCATAGTATAGTAAGGCATAAAAAGTCATAAAAAAGTCATAGTATACTAAGGCATAAAAAGTCATAGTATAGTAAGGCATAAAAAGTGCTAAACACTGCATAGTATACTAAGGCATAAAAAGTCATAAAAAATGTCATAGTATACTAAGGCATAAAAAGTCATAGTATTGTAAGGCATAAAAAGTCATAAAAATGTCATAGTATACTAAGGCATAAAAAGTCATCGAAAAGTCATAGTATAGTAAGGCATAAAAAGTCATAAAAAAGTCATAGTATAGTAAGGCATAAAAAGTGCTAAAAACTGCATAGTATAGTAAGGCATAAAAAGTGCTAAAAACTACATAGTATAGTAAGGTGTAAAAAGTCATAAAAAAAGTCATAGTATAGTAAGGCGTAAAAAGTCATAAAAACCACATAGTATACTGAGACATGAAAATTCCTGAAAAAGTCATGATATAATAAGGTATGAAAAGTCATTAAAACGTCATGAGGCATAAAGACGTCTCATAGTATGGTCTTAACAGTCATAAAAATCACATTGTATAGTTAGGCATAAAATGTCAATGTCAAAATTCTCCACACAGAAAGGTCCCAGACCTGGGGTTCCAACCCAGAACCTCAATTCTGTTTTAATGGCTGAGTGGTTACAGATACACAAGAGACAATGAGAACTTTAATATATTTTTTATTTTATTTTTAAAAGTCTATTCACAGGCTATCGTCTCCATGACCTTTGCAGTTTTCATTGAAGAAGCACTAATCCACAAACACAAGGCAAAGCGAGATATTTTCCGGTAAGAACCCCAGTAGTCATTCATTGTACAACTAAACTACAAGTGCACTTTTTGTCTTTTCTGAGAAGCAACAAACAAACAAACAAACAAACTCAGCAACACTTTGGTCAGTCATCTTATTTGGAATGTGGTAACAGGTTGATACATTTTTCTTTTCTTTTTTTAAACGCAGTAACAGACCTTATCCAAGAAACTGACAAATCCTGCTTCTTCTCCCCAATATTTAAAACATAAACTGGAGGTCACAAGGTCAGACTGATTACAACATGTGTAACACTGACTGTTCCCATTTCCACCCCCATGTCATACTCTTCATTATTTTGACCTTTTCTCCAGCCTCAATCCGACTCAGTGTTTAAACTTCATCAGTTTAAACTGCATCATGCTTAAGTACATTTCCAGAAAAACAAAATCAGTTTGTGTTGTGACCTTTCGGAAAACAGCAGTTCATAAAAGGCAATAATTCTGTAAGGCAGAACCATATTTGGACAGTAACACATTCATATTTAAGCACTTTGAGCGGCATCAGTATGCAGATATGACTGGTTTGACACCTTTTACACAGGGTCTGTGGTCTTTGTAAAAGACATTAAAAGCTATTCAGAAGAAAAAAAATGGCAAAAAATATTTGAGGCTTGTGTGAGAGTTTGGACCTAAAAACACAGTGACACCAACCTCCCCACTGCTTTACAAGAATGCAGCACTTTTTAAGACTTTACAACAGTTTGCCATCTCTGGCGGTCACTTCTCACCATGCTGTACCAAACATGCACATACATGGTGTAAGAATACACTCAGTAAGTCACAATACAGCAAAGTGAAGGGAGTAAAGTGGGATGCATGACTCGACATTTTTACAGTTAAAACAAGCTCATTTTTATGTCAACTATGAGTCTGACTGAGGAGCAGGTTCTCCCTCATCCATGCAATAGGGTGGGTAAGTGGGGGGGGG